>NC_047660.1:124222624-124445390 GCF_011762505.2 Arvicanthis niloticus | reverse complement strand
AAAAAACAGTAATAATTGACCTGTATTGGTTCAAGGTTTTGTTGCTCTTTGTCTTAGTATAATTGGATTTTTCTTGGCCAATAAATGCTTTTTGATACAAGGACCTAAGTTGCTAGACACCCGTAGACCTGTAGACCTGGGACAGTGGCTCTGAGTCTCACACTAGTGAAAATTAAAGACATGGACTCTCTTGGGAATATGCAAAGTAGAAGCCAGCTCACAAAGAGAATTAGAAAACAGTGAGAAACTAAGGGAAAGTCAGGGGCTCTTCAGAGTGGAGGAGCTTCCAAATGGGAAAAAGCCACCGAACTTCTTTGATGAGGAGTTTCTACACGATGGTGGTAGGGGCTGGAGGGGTTCTGGGTAATTGCTATGAGATTGGTTAGTTCTCTGGAAGTATCATAGGCTAAGACAATAAAAGGCCCCCAATGAATACCCTTTTAGCCCAACCATGGAGATATTTGTGTGCTGCCCACCGTTAGGGTGATGGAGGCCCTGCCTACCTTGTCCATCTCTGACATATGCTTTTTAGCTGCTGGCCTTGACTTTCTGCTGTTATCCCTGGTGGCATTGCCATGGTCAACTTTACAAGTGTCTTGCCGGGGGTTAATTAGACTATGTTTTTCCAAATGGGAAAAAGCCACCAAACTTCTTTGGTTTGGGGTTTCAATAAGGCCATATGTCCTAGTTAGGGTTTTACTGTTGTGAACAGACACCATGACCAAGGCAACTTTTATAAGGACAACATTTAACTGGGGCTGGCTTATAGGTTCAGAGGTCCGGTCCATTATCATCAACGAACATGGCAGCATCCAGGCAGGCATGGTACAGGAGGAGCTGAGAGTTCTACATCTTCATCTGAAGGCTGCTAGCAGAATACTCACTTCTAGGCAGCTAGGACTAGGGTATTAAAGCTGACACCCACGGTGACACACCTACTCCAACAAGGCCACACCTCCTAATAGTGCCACTCCCTGGCCCAAGCATATACAAACCATCACACCATGGTAGGGACCGGAGGAAGTCTGCGTAACAACCATCTAAATATAAGAATGAATTAGACTTTATCCTTATATTTACATGACCAGCTTGTAGCTTTATCACAACAGAGAGTTAAACCTCTTACTGCCACCAAGGTGTAGCTGCAGTCTTTGTAGGTTACCTCATAGTTAGCTCCCTGTCTATAGAGTAGTCTGTCATAGGGAGAGATTTTTTTGTGAGAAGCCATCCTTACTTATAATTTAGTCTGTTGCAATCAGATGCACTAGGCATAAGGACATAGAAAAGGGCAAAAGTGCCCTACCCCATGTTCCTTGCAGGTGAAGGGAGGAGGACTAGTGAGTAGGCATCAAGCCTGACGTCGACATCCCAGTGTCCTGTCCCTCCTCTGACTATTTAGCTTGCTTATCTCATCCCCAAATACAGGCCCTCTTACTCAGCATAGCCGGTAGTCCAGACATGGCTGTTTTAACCCCAGCCTCTCTCCTCACACACTGATGTGGGCCCTTTCTCCTACTGCCTATGGATACAGCTCTTGTATC
This sequence comes from Arvicanthis niloticus, assembly GCF_011762505.2. Classification (NCBI taxonomy): domain Eukaryota; kingdom Metazoa; phylum Chordata; class Mammalia; order Rodentia; family Muridae; genus Arvicanthis; species Arvicanthis niloticus. The sequence goes on along the minus strand of NC_047660.1, from coordinate 124,443,849 downwards.
AGTGTGAACTTTCAAGATATGTCTTGTAGTGTATTCAACCCACCTTAAGAGATGTGCAATATTGGTAGCTCAGGGTAGGTGTCACCCATACACAAGAAGCCAGCATGTGACAGCCTTCCAAATGTCCTCCCTGGAGGCCTGTTTCTTAGCCATTCACATGTTGGGAAAGCTGCCTTCCTGACAATTTTGAATCTATATCTATACATTAGATGTATCTATCTATATGGCTATCTATTGCTATATAATAAATTGCCCTTGAAGGAGACCCCCAAACAGAAGGGGTTTCCTCTCAGACACTAGATTAGGCTCAAACTACATCCAAACACCTGTGTTCACAGAGAGATCCTTTATTAAGCAAGGAAGAAAAGTTAAAGTGGCTGCTTTCTGACTCAGAAAAAATGGCAGACAATGACCTTGCAGGTATAACTTTTAAGAAGAGAAAAAGGGGAGGGCTGTGTTACAATGGGCTAGGATGTAGGATGTAGTGATGTGTTTTGATTTGGCATGTTAATAAGGTGAGCCAAATGGGGGCTTTTGCTTGTTGGACTTTAATACTTTGATAGCTGGACCCTGGTAGTCAGCCTAAGGAAGAGAAAGTGACCAAATAGGGGAATAAACCTTGGTGGCTAGCTTCAGGAGTGTAGTCTAAAGGTGTTTTTTTTGTTTTGTTTTGTTTTGTTTTGTTTTTTGCAAGGATGAAGGAATGGGAGAGAAGGGCAAGGCCTGCCAGAGCCTTGCTTGCCATAGTGGAGCTGTCCAGAGTCCCTTCACCCCCCCCCCCCATTAGCATCTGAAAATAATAAATGTTTATTGGCTCACACCACCTCGGTGAAGACCAAGCATCTAGGCCAGCATGGTTTATCTAGGTAACACCAGCTGGGATTTCTCATGAGGCTATGGCCGGGCATGTGGTGGGGGCTACAGTCATCTCAAGGTGGGGGCTAGAGAATCTGTTCTAAGCTGCATCACATCATTGTTAATGAGAGCTGTGTTTTCTCCATGGCTGTTAGCGAAATGCTTCTTTTCCCTGATGACCTATGTGTTCACTTTGTGTCCCGAGGAGAGAGCATCTGATTTCCCCAAGAAAGTTGAAAATACAAACATGTGTGAGAGGAGACCTAGGACAGAAGTCACAGTCCTTCCTAACCTTATTCCAGAGTGCCATTGTCTGTGTTATATCCTAGTGGTCACAGTGACTGGCCCTGACAGAGATTGGTGGGAGGTAAAGGCCCAGGCTGTGACTACCAAATGGAGTTCATTAAGTGTCCTCATGGAAGAAAGCTGCCACACAACCCAGACCCACTCTACAGTCCTTCTATCAGAAGACAGTGACAGAGAGCCATAAGCCCATGTCTTTGAAAGTAGAATCTTCACTAACATCAGGCTTTAGAGACCACCATTCACACCAAAGAATCCATAGATTCGTTGGAGGATGGATGTGTTACCAACACCAAGGTAGGGCCTTCTCTTCTCTGTATTTTTAGGCTATCAGAAAAGCAAGTCATAAAGGAAGATTTATTCTTTCCCCCACTCCCAAAATGAACGCTCTATTGCAATGGACTTATTTTACCGACACTTCTTGAACTCTGTGTTTCAGTAAATGTCACTGAGCTGGGTGAATTCTGTGTATTAGCTTGGAAAGTAGCCATAGGGTTTTGTAACAAGGCTTCTGAAGGCCAAAAATACTGGCTTTTGCTATTTCACTGTTTGTTGTGGTAGATTAAATTTAGTCTCTTGCATCGCCCAGCTTGAAGCTAATCAAAAGCAAATGAATATTTTATTCTATTCTTTCCAAAGAAAACAAAGTACTTAATCTGGTTAAGAGTATTTGTGTTGGGGGTGGAGACACGGCTTGGTGGTTAAGGGCACTTGCAGATGATCCAAGTTCAGTTCCTAGTACACACAGCATGGCCTACAACCAACTGTGACTCTGGTTTCAAATGATATGACACTCTTCTGGCCTCTCTGGGTACCAAACATGCACAGAAAGCCCCATAAATACGTGTAGACAAACACTCATCCACATTAAATGAGAATAAATTTTTAAAAAGAAATTCAGAATAGGGGCTGGGAATGGAGCTCAATTAGTGGCTGTTTGCCTAGGATGCCTGAGGCCCTGGGTTCAATTCTCAATACTATACAAGCCAGGCATGGTGGACTATGTCTGTAATCAGTGGAGGAGTGGAGACAGGAGACTCAGAAACTAATGGTTATTCTTAGCTACATATCACATTCAGAGCCAATCTGGGCTACATGAGACCGTATCTCAAAAAAAAAAAATTTTTTTTTTTTAGGTAATAAACTTTGTCACATAATAAAATCTTTGTTTCTTCCTTATCATGAAATAACATGGTCCAAAGAAAGACTTTATCCAAACCCAGGCAAGATGTATTTCTCAACATCTCTGTGAGTTATCTATATTAAGATGGATTTTTTTTTGTCTAGACTATCAGAACAGACATCGTGATGGATGTTGGCCACAGCATAAACCCAGCCCTTGACATGGGCCAGGTATGTATAACTATTTTGCCTTGTTTCCTGTTTGTGGGGCAGAAACTGCTGTGAGGTCTGAAGAGGAAACATCCACTCACTGGTCACCTGATTCTTCTGCCCCTTTGCTCAAAATCTGTCTCTTTAGACCAGCTGCAGAACTCAGTCTTCTTAACATTTACAAAAAGGGGAGAAATGGTGCTTTGGGTAGTTTTGAAAGATGTATATAATCTGACTGGAAAGCTTGAGAAAAGCAAGACCAAACCTAGAAGTGGTCAGTGGACCTGAAGCCTGAGAGATACAGGGGAGATAGGACTAAAACTGAGCCTCAAATAAATAAATTAATTAATAAATACAGTTGGGGTTCTACCTTAACGTTTGGTTTGCTGGCAGACATGGGACACTCATGGAGTCTTCACATGCTTGTGTACTTACACCTGTGGGTGATTCAGCCTGCCACCATCCTGTTTACCTGGGCATCTGAGGTCAGATCCGCAACACCTAGTAAAAGCCAAGTATAACAGCACACTTCTGTAATCTCATCACCAGGTCAGGACGGAGACGGATTCATTCCTGGAACTTGCTAGAACTCATCTTGTGGAATCAGTGAGCTCCAGGTTCAGTGAGAGACCTTGTCTCAAATAAATAGAGGGCAATACATGAAGACACTGGACATTGATCTCTGGCCTCCACACACATATACACAAATGTGCACATACATACACAAGGCACATGCACACTTGACATCTACAGAGAGAGAGAGAGAGAGAGAGAGAGAGAGAGAGAGAGAGAGAGGATTGGGAGAATTTACTATAGACCAGGTAGGTATGCTAGAATGAACAAAGATTCTCAGTTAGAAGAGTAGAGGCAATCAACCTAAATAAAGATATGTGAGCCAGCCATGGGGCTGGGGGAAGAGAAGGGAAGAGGCTCTGGTTGACAAAGGTTTGACAGAAACAAGACCTTAGCTTAGTGGTTGGAGGTGACATAACCTGGGAGATTGTATAGCATACAAGCATGATTTATCAAACATCACAAGCCATCCCTGGTACTTTTTCTATGTCTAGAAACTTGGACATTTCAAAGCTGTAGAGAAGGCTTAGAGAACACACAGCTGAAACCCTTCATGTTACAGGGTATAAATGAGCCTAGAGACGAAAGCCAGACAGCTTATGAACTCTTGTGTACAGTGAGATGGTGGGGCTCCCCAGCCATGAGAACCTTTCTTTACTATGCTGGGTCTCTTCAAAGTCAGCCAGAGAAAGGTTTCATCGCCTCACTGGTTGAAAGAATGAAGGTATGTGGATAGGCCCTGTGAGGAGTCATCTGGAGTTATCATTTCAATAGCTAAACCAAGACTAAAACCCATGTCCTTTACATTAGAATTTAGCACTGAATGGGATATATAGAAATGTTTCTAGGTGGACTTCTGGGGACACTCTTAAAGACACCCTGGAAGACCCCTCAAACTATATTTCAAAGATCAGACACACAGCATGCTGTTGAAATGCTCCTGGCTGTTTTACCTTCTTCTGTTCTCTCAGGTTGAAGGCGCATTTGTTCAAGGAATGGGACTTTACACAATAGAGGAGCTGAGTTACTCTCCTCGGGGCACTCTTTACAGTCGTGGTCCAAACCAGTACAAGATTCCTGCCATCTGTGACATTCCCACGGAGATGCACATTTCCTTTTTGCCCCCATCTGAACACTCAAACACCCTGTATTCATCTAAGGTAAACTCTGCTCTAAGTCCGAGCTCAGTTGATATCAATAGGGTGGAGAGACATTGGTCTACTTGGGTGTTTGGTGTTGTTACGGTGATTACAGAAGACTCCTTATTAAACACTCTAATTATAAAATAGCAACATGGTAAAATGCTTCAGATATTTCCAGTCTTGGAGCCTAATATAAACTATCAGACTCCATTTGACTTTTTACCAGACTCCATTTGACTTCTTAAATACAATAATTATTGTCATGCTTATATGCGATCTCTCCATTTGGAATCTTTTTTTTTGATCTAGCATCTTAAATGTGAGAATATTAAGATTAGTGGTTAAATTATTTTTTTCAATAATAGTTTACTTATGGCAGTCTGTAGCATATGTATGTATATAATTAATATGTACTGTGTGCACATATACACATATATTCAAGCAGGGAGGGGCAGTTTGTGTCATAATCTACATGGCTCATTTCTCTCCAGGGCCTGGGGGAGTCTGGGGTGTTCCTGGGATGTTCGGTATTCTTCGCCATCCATGACGCCGTGAGGGCAGCTCAGCAGGAGAGAGGCATCTCTGGACCGTGGAAGCTCAGTAGTCCTCTGACTCCAGAGAAAATCAGAATGGCCTGTGAAGATAAGTTCACAAACATGGTATGCTACACCCAAGAGGGAAAGTAACACAAAAAAATTCTTCATTTCTGTCCCCTTGGCTTCATGGCCAAGTTTCTTTAACCCATTACTGCGGTTTTCCATGGAAGAAAAAATGGCAGGAACTCTGTAGGCCACGTGAGTGAGATAGAATGGCTCTTGAACTTGGCTGTCTTTTCTTTAGTCTGGCCTTGCTTGGTCTCCTGTGTGCTCCCCTTCCTACCACTTGAGGGGAACAGAAGGTTTAGTCTCTCGGTCTTATGTTTCCCCTTGTTTTGAGCCTTTTCAAGGATATCTGAATCAGGCTAAGAGGCCAGGGGCTGTGGCCTGAACCTGGGACACCAAGCTGAGAATAAAGGCCATTGTGTTACATCCCATGTCCACTGTCACCTGGCAGGTACTGGGAAAGTGTGATGGAAAGGTCCCTCCCACAATAGGGTCCCTCCTGAACACTGCTTTCTTTATAACCAAAAAATACACTTCATACTGATACATAAAAGCACAGAAATCTGGAGTGTGTGCTCAGCAGGGACCCTGAGCTACAAGATAAGTTTCCTTCTCTTATGTGTGTCCCTCCTATACTCCTTCCTTGCAGGCTGTGCAGGATATCCTCTACCTAACGCTGGAGAAACAGACACTGGCTCCACCGGCCCTTAATCTCTCCAGGTCGAGTTGAGACTCTCCGTGCCCCTCCCATATCCAGGACACCTCTGTACATCACACAATGTTATTCTCGGACCTCTCATTGGCCCAGTTGCCTGTGGTGCTTCCACCTTCGTTATCGTCTGTTAGTTTTTTAACCTAAGTCACAAACATTTTTCTAAGTTATAAGCATCCAAATTTGTTCTTTCCTTCCAGATTCCAAGAGATGAACCTGGATCCTATGTTCCCTGGAACATACCTGTGTGAGTCAAGCATGAACTTCTGGAGGGATTGGCTCAACAATCACAGAACGCAGCTCTTGGTCTCTCTGCTCTAAGATGCTAAATATGAAAGCCAGAATCTCACAGCCCAGAATTATCCACAGAGCTGCTTTCCATGAAGCCGATTCCGAAGTTTCTCCTAAGGATACTCCACACACACCCGAGCAATTATAAATCATATATTAAATTGCACAAACATTAAATCGTTTGCTCTGAGGTGGCTTCATTCATTACTCTGTCCCTTGGATCTGTCAAGCTAACTGGACTATATGAAAGCTTGTCTGTGTTTCACTTTTAGTTTGTATACACCAGCAGAAGTTACACTAGCTAACAAACGAAGGTTTTATAGATAATTTTTTTTCCTGTTGTAAACTGTCAATTCAGTGTTTTCATTTGTCCCTGAGAGTCACCATCCATCCCACTTTTCTTATCAGAGCAGATACAGGCCCCATATCTAAAGAGTGTCTGGCTCTGTAGGGATCAGGAGGAGACAGACTGATGAACATCATCAAAACTACAAAGGTGGCAACTGCATTTCCACCTCTCAGGAGGGTGACACAGGAGGGTGACACAGGAGGGTCTAGAGTCCAAGGTCAGCCTGGGCTGTGGAGCAAGACCCTGTCCCAACAAATAAGGTTTAAAGATACAGATGGTGGTAAATTTCTTGTCTGATGTATGCAAGGCTCTTGAACTTCTGGCACAGGAAGAAAGAGAGAGAGAGAGAGAGAGAGAGAGAGAGAGAGAGAGAGAGAGAGAGAGAGAGAGAGACCCCCCACAGGACAAAATATTTGCAAATATATGGCAAAACTCTTGTGTTCAGAACATTTATAACTTAAAAGAACAAATGACTGTTTATTTTTTTTAATGGACAATGAAGTGAATAGACAGAGACATTTAAATGGCCAATCAGCACATGAGGAGATGCTCAACCTTGTTTGTCCTTGAGAAACACTGTGACAGCTGGCATTGAAACGATGGACAATGCATGGAGTTCGAAGGATATGAAGAAACTAGTGTTCCTATCCATTGATGGAGATGTGTGCATGGTACAGCCACTGGGGAACATCTGGGCGGGTAAAACGTTAAGCAGAATTTGCATATGATTATTAAAGCATCACACAGAAAAATCTACACACAAACACTCAGAGCATTGTTCACTGGCCTGAAAAGTAGGAGAATGCTCTACCAACAGCTAACATTTAATAAATAATATGCAGGTACATTCGCAAAAGTTAATTCATTCAGTCCTTTCAAAGCATGAAGTATGGGTACACATACAGCACTTGTGAATGTTGAGAACATTATGTGGATGAAAGAAATACACAAAGAGGTCATATATAGTTCATCTATACAAAAGGTCCCAATTTGGCAGTGTCTCAAAGATGAAGTGGATAGGTGGTTGCTAAGAACTGAGAGGACAGAGGGCCTGACTGCTCATAGCACAGGGTTTCCATTGGTGGTGATTTATACACAACAGCCACCTGAACCCATGTACTTTGTTCTGGTTTGCCATCTGTTACTATGATAAACACCATGATGAAAAGCAACCTGGGGAGGAGAGGTCCTGATCACAGTTGCTCTTTAAAGGCAGTAAGGGACAAGAACTCAAGCTGAACCAGAGGCAGAAACCATGGAGGGATGCTGCTTGCTTGGCTTGCTCTCCATGGCCTTGCTGGGCCTGCTTTCTTATGGAACCCAGGCCAGGGGCGCCACTAATCACGGTGTTCTGGGCTCTTCTATATCAGTGAACAATCAAGAGAATGCACTGAAGTCTCACCTACAAGCTACTTTGAGTGAGGCAATTCCTCAGTTGAGGGTCCCTCTTCCCAGATGATGGTATGTCAAATTGAGAAAAACTAACCAGCACATACCCTAAAAGGATAAATGTATAATAAGTTTGTGGGGTTTCTCCTAGGCATTTCTCAAAGTATCTGTGGAGAGAAACAGAAAACTCAAGGAAGTTGTGCCGGGCGGTCTGGAGAGCTAGGGACAAGGGCTTGACTTTCAATCTGATGAATGTGGAGCACAGAAATAGCATGAACTATGCTCTGATTTAAGGGGTCTCCAAAGCCTGTCTTGTCACATGGCAGGACTGGGATAGTGCTCTGTTTTCTCCACATCTCCTTAGCTGCTGCCACCCTCTGTGCCCTTTGCTAGCTCTCCCCCCCCCCCCTGCAGCCCATTCCTAAAAAAGTATAGGGATCTAGGGGGTGTTGATCTTTCTCATTACTCCACACTCTGTTGCTGGCTGGTGACTGTTACCCCATGGTTAGAGTTGATTCTACTCCTGAGGCTCTGACTCTGTAAACAATGCCCCTTCAGTATCAGGGAACGTTCAGACAAGGTCTTCTAGTGCTGGCTGGCCTGGAACCTGTTATAATAGACCAGACCTCAAACTCACGGAATTCTTGTGCATTTGTCCACTAAGTGCTGGGACCAAGGCACATGCCACCACTTGCTCCAAGTCTTGCTTTTGATTGTGACTTGGATGTCTCAGATCCTCTAGACCACCTGTGTCCCAAACAGATCTCCCAATAAGTATAGCTGTCTTTGGGTTGCTTGACCAGAAATTAAAAAAAAAAAAATGATCTCAGAACTGTTCAACTTGTAAACACAGCTATGCAGGCATGACAGCCTGTCACTCCCACCTCCGAAACAGTTTTTAAATGACCTCTTGCTGTTTTGTCAGCTGTTGTTACTGCAAGCCATCGTCCTTTACCCCTGATTATTGCAATAATGTTCTCTTCTTGCATTCAGATTTGCTTCCCTTCCAATTTGTTCTCCACATTGGAGCCAAAGTTTTGTATGGACTTATGGATAAACATCTCTATATATACTGCACACATACATAGGCATGTATGCATATGCTATGCTCTAGTATAACAATCTCCCATGGCATCCCACTCACCCAATCAGGATCTTACCTGAATCCCTACGGTGCATATGTACACTATGCCAGTTAGCCATATCGAATTGTCCAGCCTTCTCTTGGGATCCTCTCTTCTGTCATGGATCCCCCACCCTGCCTCTTACGTTAGAGACCCTGTCTCTGCCCTCTCCCCCGAAAGTGTTCTTTCTTCTATCCCTTCCTATGTCTGCCTGCCTGCTGCTCTGCAGTGTTTCTCGTTAGGATGCAAGCCATTGAGCATGCCCAGTGAAGCAGGGTGGAAGTAGAGCACCCAGAGTAAAATACAAGTGTGGATGGAAGAGAAAGCAGGCATGGGAGCCAGGTACTTAGCACCCAGCTACACAGCATCCTGTGTAGCTCCCTCAGCTCACACCAGAGTGGAGTGGAACATCCCTGAGGACAGTCTGAAGAAAATGGAAAGAGACTGAACAGGTTGGTCGGCACCAGATGTAGGTACAGACGGGATGGCATATATGCATTACAGTCTCTCTGGCAGTTGGTAGGAAAAAACGAAACGCATTTCCCCCAATGGACAGAGTTTTTGATAGTGCGCCTTCTTTTCCCCTTCTTCTGGAAAATGCAAGCATCCAGAGGATAAAATAATCATGGAGTAACAGATGGTTTGGCCAGGTGTTCAGAGCATAAGAAGAGATAGATGGGGGAGTGCAGACAAGAATGGGTAGAGTGAGCCTGATTATGAGAATTTTTATATCACATGTGTCTTCCTTACTTTTCTATTGCCATGATAAAACATCATGACCAAGGCAACTTATAAAAGAATCCATTTAATTTGGGGCTCGTGGTTTCCAGAGGAAATTAGAGGCTAAGACCATCAAGACAGAGAACATGGCAGCAGACAGGCAGGCATAGCCTCAGAGCAGTAGCTGAGAGCTTTCATGTGGAGACAAGAGTCATGAGGCAGAGAGAAAAAGCTAACTGGGAATGGTGTGGTCTTTTGAAACCTCAAAGCCCAGCCCCAGTGACACACCTTCTCCAACAAGGCCACGCCTCCTAATCCTTCCCAAACAGTTCTGCCAACTGGAGGCTGAGCATTGAAGTATCTGAGTCTATGGGGGCCGACCTCATTCAAACATCACAACAGGTTAACAATCAGAAGCTTCCACGATGAAAACGTTACTAAACAAGCCACTAGACAAAATGGCATGGCTGCTCTCCTCCTTGGCTACCCCAGGGCTGGAACAGATGTGATAGGTTCCAAACAACATCCTAAGGTCCCATGAAACACCACGTCAGAAGAACCTACAGCAAAATGTGAGCGTGGAGCCCACCCACATTGCACATGCTCTGTACTGCCAGGTACCATTCAGGTCTGCCAGTCCTGAAGTGCTTACACAGCTGGAGTGTCAGGCTGGAAGTCCCACCTCTCAGGATGCAGAAGTGAAAGATTATGCAGTGCTCTGCCTCACTGACAATAGGCCAGCAGGAAAGAGTTGAGCATTTCTAGATTATGTAACTAGCCATTGTATGTTCTGAAACTCTCCAGATAAGATCATAAAAGCCCTGATAGAAATGAAAGGACACAAAAAGAAATAGAAATATGCACTAAATATATAGCGAGTAAGTGATAAGATAAGAAGAGAAATGCCAGCTAACTCAACTGTCCTCAGACAGTGGAGAAAGGGAGGGCGGGGGTAACAGTGAGAAGGCGCACCCTGTTATACATGACGTGTATGGAGCATGCAGCTCAGGGGTTAGTTGCCTCTGAGGCAGGAGTTCCAGACCTGAGAGTTTGTTCAGCAGGAATCGTGCCCTAGCACACACCCCACACCCCTCCCTTGAAACCTCGTTTTCTCTTTGTTGTTCCTTTTCTGGCTTCATGACCCACACACTCCCACACTCCCACCTAGCACACGCCCACCTAACTGCACATGTATGAAGATTAGATGCAAGAGAACACGAGAGAGAGAGAGAGAGAGAGAGAGAGAGAGAGAGAGAGAGAGAGGAAGAGAGAGAGACAGAGAGAGAGAGAACATCTGTTATGCAAATGAGGGGTGGGGTTCAACCAAAACAAAGTATGTAGGAAATGCTGTAGGAAAACCTCTTACTCTCTATCCTAATTTTAAGATAAGAATGAACAAAATAAAAAACAGAAAAAACAAACAAACAAAAACCTGCTCAAAATAAAAGTAAGGAGAGGAGGGAGGGAGGTGGGTATGTGGACAGGCTGACTCTAAATATGCAAAATAGAGCTCAATTTCCACTGTACCATTTTTTTTTAATTGGGTATTATATTTACATTTCAGATTTTATTCTCTTACCCCACTCCCCCCACCACCACCCAGAAACCTCCTATCCCATCCCCTTTCCTCATGCTTCTATGAGGCTGTGGCCCCACCTACCCCTCCCACTCCTACCTCCCCACCCTCACATTTCCCCCAACTCGGTGTTCATCCTTCATGGGACCAAGAATCTCCTCTCCCACCAATGCTCAACAAGGTCATCCTCCCCTACATATATAGCTGGAGTCATGGGTCCCTCCCTATGTGCTCCCAGGCTGGTGGTTTAGACCCTGGGGTGCTCTGGTTGGTTGATATTGTTGCTCTCCTCATGGGGTCACAAACCCTTTCTGCTCCTTCAATCATCTCTCTAACCTCTCCATTGGGAAACCCTTGAGCAGATCAGTGGTTAGCTGTGAGCATTGTCCTCTGAATGTGTCAGTCTCTGGCAGACCTCTAAGATGACAGCTATATCATGTTCTTGTCAGCATGCACTTCCAGCCATCCACATCAGTGTCTAGCTTAGGTGACTGTACATGGGATGGATACTCAGGTGGAATGGTCTCCAGATGGTCCCTCCTTCAATTTCTGTCCCATGTTTGGTTTCCATATTTGCTCCCTTGAGTATTTTTGTTACTCCTTCTAAGTAGGACTGAGGCATCCACACTTGGTCTTCCTTCTTCATGAGCTTCATGTGGTCTGTGAGTTGAGTCTTCCCTATTCCAAGCTTTTGGGCTAACATCTACTTATCAGTGAGTAAATACCATGTGTGTTCTTTTGTGATTGGGTTACCTCACTCAGGATGATAATTTCTAGTTGCATCCATTTACCTAAGAATTTCTCGAATTCATTATTTTTAATAGCTGAGTAATGTACCATGTTTTAACTCTCTCCCTCCCCCTCCCCTTTTCCCTCTCCCCTTCTCTCTCTCCCTCTCTCTTTCTTTCTTTCCCTCCCCCTCTCCTTCCCTTTCTCTCTCCACCTCTCCTTCTCCTTCTCCTTCTCCCTCTCTCTCTCTCTCTCTCTCTCTCTCTCTCTCTCTCTCTGTGTGTGTGTGTGTGTGTGTGTGTGTGTGTGTGTGTGTGTGCGCTCACACATGCCCAAAGAAACTGGAGATGTCCATACCTTCGAGCTGGAGTTACAAGAGTTGCCTGTTGCCCAATAAAGCAGTTAGTGCTCTCATCTACTGAGCCGTCTGCTGCCCTGTAGAATATTTATAACTAGAACTCTGATAACAACTTACAACACAAATGGACAGATGACTGTCACACATGCTTGGCGATAACAGTTACAGTGCCTCTACTGTGCAGCTGCTATTTTAAGCGCTTTCCCTGCATGGACTCCTTTAATCCCTACAACATCCTAGAAGGAGATGATATTTTTTGCCCAACTCCTAGGTAAATCCACTGAAGCTCAGACAGCCAAAGTAAGTTGGGAGAAAGAAAAAAAAAAACCAACAACTTTGAAATCATGTGAATGATTGAATTTTGCCTTTTAGAAATTAACGAAAATATTGTTAAGAAACTAACAAAAGTGCATGTAGGCATTTGTATGTGTTCATAAATGCTTTCTAAGCCTGCAGCAGCATGCATGAATCTGGTTGCTAAATGTTGGCATAGAGAAATTTTACTTTGTTGCCTCTCATACTTGTATCATTTCTTAAAGCGTTCTTTTTATAGTTTAACAGCAAAAATAGCAAACAAATACACTTAGTGTCAAGACATGGATGTGACAGCAGTGAAGACCAGCCTGCCGGTATCCCTTCCACTTCACTGACTACAGCGCGTTCTTGTTGGATAACGCCCTCTAGTGGCTTGCGCCTAAGACAGGGAGAAGTGAGTCCTGAGCTCATGCTGGGCCAGGTTTTAAGGAAAGGAAATTTATTGGAAGTAGGAGGAAGGTTGGGAGCGATGGGGCAGGGCTGAGTGGGAGGAGTCCTCCGACAAAGCCACAGGGCAGATTTAAATCCTGTAGGGCTCTTGTTCTCCTGCAGAGCATAGCAGCTCTCTGAGAGGTGGACTTGGGAACAGTTTTAGTCACAACTGCACGGAGTGTGGGAGACTATCCTCAAGTAATGTCTCGTTCTAAGGAGTCAGATGAGCTTATTTTCTTTGTGAATGGAAAAAAAGTAAGTCCTCTACACTTTAATTAATAAATGTACCTAAGAAATGCTGGCAGAAGCGATCTGTCATTAGCTTTGCCACAATGAAGGGCTGTGTGGGGTGGGGGCGTTGTTGCTCTGTAGATCTCGAAATCTGCCATGCTTCTTGGGGGACAAGGGAAGGAGAAAGAGAACGACTCTATAATGTATTGGGACTAGTAGGGGGAAAGCGTGCAGTTATGTGTCTCCAAATCAAGCCTTGTCACGTTTGAATGCACCTAAGCATTGGGCACCGGCTTCCCTGCAGGAGAATCCTCTAACTCTTCCTCTGCACCTCTTCAGCGCTGACTTCTGTGCCACCCGACTTCCACTCTCACATGTATACATGCACACATCCAGAGTCCAAGGTCTTTAGGTCATTTGCAGATGCTTTGAAAACCTTTAGTTGGTAAGAATGGAAGAGAAAAACAGCACCGGAAGGCCAGAATGAACTGTTAATTTACATGTTAACTTACTCCTTTGAGATTGGAGTCTTATGATTGGATTCATGCGTGTAATGCCAGGATTAGAGAGGCTGGGGCCAACTTAGTCTCAAAGTTTGGGGACATCAAGGGCTATGCAATGAAACTCTTGTCACAAAAGCAAAAACAAATAAACAAATGAAGGGTATTGACTCACTTAAGAAGGTGAAGCCTCTTATCTTCTTTGTCTTGAGCTCCTGAGACCTAGACAAGACCTAAAATGATTGCAATACAGACTTTGCATAGGTGCTGGATGTTCTTGACAATTGTGTGTGATGTGAAGACCAGCACGGTGTTCTCAGCACTGTTGGCACAGGGAAAAGGGCAGTGAGAGTTTAAGCTGAGCTTATGGTATTGTGTGGGGTGTGCTGTGGGGGGTGTGTTCTGTGCACTGTGCCGTGAAGGTTCAGGGTAATTGTGTAACGTGGCCAAGGTCACTTGGCTAACAAATACTGGAGAGACCTTGGCTTTCATCTCTGGGCTCCTTTCCTTGCTCTGTGATCTCTTCCTGGGGGGAGTTGGCCATTGGTCTAGAACTCTGAAGTTAAAGGGAGGGGTGGAGATTTGGGCGAATGTTTTCTTAGGGCTGCTGAAGGAACGCTGTTTGTCTACTGCTGTCAAAGTTCTTGTTTACTTAACTTTTCAAAGCTGGAAGGAGAACACAGACCAAAAACAAAAGAAAACAAAACAAAATATTTTGAATATTTTGGTGGTGGGTGATAAGAATTAAAACTCTTAGTTTAATTCTCTGTCTTCTATTACAATGTAGGAATGCACGATTTTTTAAAAAATGTATGGCTCTTCCATTTTTTTTTATTATTTTCTTGAACCCATATTGTGGTAGAATTCAAAGGTTTGTTGAATCTCTGCTGCTCCTCTAAAACAAACCCAGACATTTTCCTGCCAAAGTATAACCAAGTACAAGATAGCATTACATAATTTCATAGTTGCAAAGAAGGATGGGTGTTTAATCAAGCCAGGCAATCAAGATCAGCAAGTATGTTCTAAATCATTCTTGCTATCCAGAAACCAAAATGGAAACTGCCTCAACTTACACAGTTACTTCCTCTGTCCAGGTCACTGAGAAGAATGCAGACCCTGAGGTTAATTTATTGTTTTATTTGAGAAAAGTCAGTATCCTTTTGTTTGTCTGAGAAAAATAAAACCAGCTTTGCTGCTCTGGGAACTGAGGACTCTCTGGCATTCACAGAGCTCTTTTCACTGCATTTTACCAAGAATTGAGAGTGTTTTACTTGTGCGGAGGGATGATATGACGTGAAGTCGCTTGCCTTGTAAATGGGACTGACCACGAGAGTGCTTCCAAATTACTGAGGTAGAAACGCCTTTGTTCTTATCAGAAAGCTACATAATAATCTTATAGGCTTCCTGATAGTTTATAATAATCATGTCTCCATATGGGCCAGAGCTACAACACAGATTAATTCATTTTTGCCAAAGAAAAAAATCATATAACAGCACAGGTTAAAAATAATTAAAGAGATAGTGGGGAAAAAAAATCTTTTAAATGACCTGGCTTGACTGGAGAATGAAGTCCAGTTGGTACAAATCACACATACCATGACCAAAGCCTCGGGTTTAGTCACTAGTACCACATATAAACAAGGTGTGGTAGTACGTGCCGATATGAAGTGGAGGCAGGAGGATCAGAAGTTCAATGTAACCTTCCCTGGATGGATGAACGTCGGCGAAGCCTGCTACCTCCCGCAGCCTGATCTCCATCAGCTCTCTAGTTCTCTTTCCGCATGGGTGATGATTCTCTCTCTGTCTTCTCACTTGATACATCACATTCTGGGGTCAGGCAACTGGGACACTTCCCTTCCTGAAAAGCTGCTGTGCTCGCAGAGCTGTAGTAAACGAGTCCAAACTGGTCGTGAGAGAGCCTACCATGATGACCTTGGAGCATGCTCATGTCTTTTGTTGTCACTTTTACTGGTCTATATTATATGTAATAAAGGGTTTATTCTGATATTTTCATATATATATGTATAAACATATGCGTGTATATATGCATATGTGTATGTATATATAATGGGTTTTGAGTTATCCCACTGCTCTCTCGTGCCCCTCCCCCACTCCTGATGACCTCCTTCCTCTTCCCAACTGTCCGCCTTCCATTTTTGTATGTATATTTCCTTTTTGTGACCCAGTTGAGTTTCCTAGGGTTGCTCACAGGACCATGGGTGCAGGTTATTACCAGAACATGGACACATTACCAATGCTTATTCCCCTGAAAAAAAAAAATCACACCCTCTCCTGTCGCCCATTAACTGTCTATAAATACTCAGTGGTGTGGTGCCTCATGAGATGTTCCACCTCCAATTATAGAATATTGATGTGACTGATGGTCCCGCTCTTGGCCGGTAGTCACAACACTCTGAGTTCAAGCCTTCAATGGCCACATTATGCCTAGAAGACAGTGTCTCCTATAATGTTCCCTGAGTCTTGGATGGTATAGATGTCCAACTTCTGGCTGAACGATTAGTTATTTTCATCACTTTGAACAATTATAAGTCTCTACAGTTGTTGTTGCCCACTGGGGGGTGGGGGAAGAAGCATTTAAGCCCGAATCAGAGAACAGCATTCATCTATGGGCAGAAGCAAATTATTTAGAAGGCAATTTGACCAGGACATCAAGTCCATGTAGCAAAACAACAGTACATTACAGCTCTATTACAGCCTATGACCTCCCCAGTCACAAGCAAATTCAAGCAAAACGCAGTTGGTGGCCCCTATAACAGACTGGCCACTATTGTACTACCAGTGGACAGAACTTGCCTGGTCACTCAGTAGTGCTGTATAAAGAGTTCACAGCTGAATAGAATATTGATGTCAATCCCCCACCCCCCCTGCCCCAGTACCTGCACAGCATCTCCCAGGACTATGAAAACCTTGCTGCTTTCTAACTAGCTACCTAACACTGTGACAGCAGTGAGGCCTAACCCTCTGCCCAACCCACTGGCCACTGGCAACTCAAGAATGAACTGAAAGCTTAATGTACGTTGTGTCTGGCAACTCCAAATTTCTCTGCCCTCTTTTTTCCCCCCAAGCACACCAGCTTTTATTGTGTCTTTAGTTTTTGTTTTTTCCCTTTTCCTTCCTTTCTGTTTCCTTGACCAATAAAAGTTGTAGTCTCTAATTACACTGGAAATGCTTCATTTTCAATGACTGGAATGGTTTTTAGTTACCTTCCCTTCTAGACTTCATGTGATCAAAGGGATAACACTGATGTGAAAGCAAAGTTGGGGGTGTTTCTAGGCAGGAAGAATCAGGACTTCAAAGTGCTGGGGCCGTGGGGAAGGCAGAGCTCTCCTTTGATCATCTGGATGTCCATGAGTCTGACTAATTGGCTCTTGGCAGTGACTGCTATCTCGTGAGAATATCCATTCTGACTTACACTAAACACCAATCATTTGTCAGGTGAGTGAGGTACCTCAAGAAGGCCTACAATGTGGTGTCTAGTTTTCAACTCAACAGACTCGGGAATCACCTGAAAGATGTCCTCTGGGCATGCCTGTGGAAGGTTATCTTATGAGTCAATATAGCAAGACTCATCTTAATTGAGGGTGGGACCCTCTTTGGGCAGGGGAGATCCTGGATTGTACAAAATGGAGAGAGCTAATGGAGATCTGACATCCACATTAGTTCTCTGCTTCTTGACTGTGCATGTCATCTGAGTGTCTTCTTCAAGTCTCTGATGTCCTGACTTCCCTACCATGGTGGATTGAACTTAACTGTGATCCAGAATAAACCTTTCTTGCCTGAGTATTTTTATTACAGCAACAGGAAAAGAAAACATATATACCCATTCTGATGTCATTCGTTGGATTTGTAAAGATTTTATGATAAGAACTGTAAGTTCAAGTTCCTCTTTCTTCCTTAACCACAACCCTTCCAGTCCGACTCACAGGGACAAAGTATGGCTGTGGAGGAGGTGGCTGTGGTGCCTGCACAGTGATGATCTCAAGATATGACCCCATCTCCAAAAAGATCAGGTACCTATCCTCTACCAGGAGGCTTGTGGCCGACTCCAACCCTGACTCCCCATAGAATTTATTCCTGGCACAATGAAACAGCATTTCATTCTACAAAGGAATCTAAAATAAACAACCTATAAGTTACCATCTGCAAAATGTGGCACAGAGTTGCACCAAGTCCTAGCAATATTGGAACTGCATTTTTAAAATGATGAAAATTGGGGTTCTATGGGAATTTGTACATTCACCATAGCCAGAGAACTTAGTGAGCCCCACTACATTAGATCGTGAGCTGCAAGTCCATTGGTCTGTAAAGCTAAGACTCTTTGTAAAAGTGCCACTCCAAGAGAGCTGTAAAAGGCTGCTTTCTTCTGCCTACTAAACTACTCTTTCCCTAAGCACAGAGGACCAGGTAAAGCTGTTTGCATCCATGGAACTCAGACTCTGGTGTAACTACTAAATGACTTGCTACAGGGCACTTCTTAACTTCTTCTAGAACCACACACAACCCATATTGCTCAGACTACAAGCAGCTCCTTACCAACTAGCTTTCACCGCTGACAGCATGAAATGAATGTACCAACCAAGACCATTTCAACTCCTGGTTTTGACAAGATAATTCGGGGAGACAATGACTTTCTTAGTTAACAATATTTATTTTTAGGCAGACACATACATTTAAAATCATTTATTTGATGATTTAATTTTAACATGCACTCAATTATCTTCATGTCAAAGTAATTATAGTCCTGGAAATGCATGCTTTTCTTTCTGTTTTCCAATACTACTGTTGTTTCTATAAATTATTTTTTTATGTCACCACATGAACTTTGAAGTCATTTCTCTGTCGCTGCCTGCCTGGTCCCCATATGCTCTCTCCACGGGGCTGCTGTCACCACGGTAGAAGGCATAGGGAGCACCAAAACCAGGATACACCCTGTCCAGGTAAGAGTGTGCTTTAACAAGTTTAAGATTTTAACAACTTATCCTAGTTATCTTTAACCACATCTTGACACAATTAGAGTTATCTACCCGGGTAGAGAACCTCAATTAAGAAGTTGTCTAGATCTGGGTAGTCCGTGAGTATGTCTGAGGGAATTGTCCTGATCGTTAGTTAACTGATGTAGGAAAGCTTTGCCCTCAGTGGGCAGCACCATTCCCTAAGCTGGTGGTGAACTATATGAGAAAGCTAGCTAAGCATAAGTCTCTCTGACAGCCGGCAAGCGCATCCTCCACAGTTCTTACCACACTTCTTTAATTTTGACTTGAGGTCCCTGGTCAGAGGTAACGAATGCTATGCAAGCAGACCTGCCTTCAAGCTTCTATCTTGAGTTCCATATTTTACTTCCCTTATTGAGAGACTATGAGATGGAACTGTAATCCAAATAAACCCTTTCTCCCCGAAAAGCTGGGTTTGGTCAGATATTTGTCATAGCAAAAGAATTGAAACTGGATCACAGGTTGACGAGGCTTCCTTAGTTGTCCAGACCTTGGATTGTGTATTTAGAGGAAAGAAATGTAAGTGAGGGCCTCTGTCACCTTTATTGCCACTCCATGCAAATGTGTGGAGGAACCTGAAAAAGGTGTCTGGTAGACTGAGTGACTTCCTTCATCTCAGAGACCCACCCCCACCTTCTGGGAATACTCAGGGGTTCTCCCACAAAGACTACAAGGGAGACAATTCACCTTTATCCTGGTTTAGACAAGAAAATGAGGAAAAACTGGAATGTATATTCTGTACGAATAGCCAGCCATGCTGCTAATTCTAGACAGAAAAAAAAAAAAAGCGATTGTGTCCTGCACACTGGCATTTAGCATTTGTTCTATAATAGTCTTATATCAAGGTTATGTATGATAAGTAGTCTCAAGGTTAATCTATAAAATCCTCGAGGGCGAGGATTTTGTCTTAGCCTAAAGAATACCTTTTCACACATAAGAAGTTGTAATCTATAAGGACTATCAGCGGGGCTGGGCAGATAGTTCAGCCAATAAAGAGCTTCCCTCACGAACATGAGGAACTGTGTTCTAGTGCCAGCAGTCATGTGAAACACTGATTACACTGGAACTTGCCTGTAATCCTAACACTAAGAAGGCAGAGAGTGAGAAACCCAAACTCAAACAATAAGATGGTGGACAGTTGAGGATGATGCTTGATGTTAAAAAAAAAACTCTTATTTCTACATACAAATGCATCTGTACACACATATTTACATGTGTATGAACTCGTACCCACACAGCCACAACAACAACCACACACACACACACACACACACACACACACACACACACACACACACCGTGGACTCCTGACCCTGAAATTCTCAGCCTGGAGTACTCATGCTTTTCATTTTTAGGAAAGGATTGCCAAAGGCCATGGGACCCAGTGTGGGTTCTGCACTCCTGGGATGGTGATGAGTATCTATACTCTCCTGAGGAACCACCCGGAGCCCTCCACAGAACAGATAATAGAAACCTTGGGCGGTAAGTTGATGACTTCTTAAACTGTAGGCTGAGGAGGCAGCAGGGATGCTAGACCATTTCCACACGCAGAAAGCCAAAGCCCTTGACGTAGGCATGTAGGCTGAACCTTATGATCCACTCTTCTTAATCAGTGTTGAAAAGTCTCCATCTTGGTTGAGCAAGAGGGTAGACCGAGGCAACCAGGAGAAAGTCAAGGACAGTCTCCATGTAACTGTAGCATTCTTGGTGACATATCTTGTGACTTCAATGTACTATATATCAGCATGCCTGCATGGGTGTCACTGATGTGATTTCAATGCCATGGCGATGGTGTTTGGAAGTATTAAGACTTTGAGATCTGTTAATTATGCAGTTGGAGGAAGCAGCAACCTTGTGGTGTGTTTCTGTGTTTTGCTGAGCCTGCCTGCCTTGCTGTCACACTTGTTATTGGATATGACTGACGCTCATGAAATCATGGACTCTTAGGAACCGAGAGGAAAATGCAGTGACTCATAGATGTGTGTGCCATTTTTTTTGCCTTGAGACTTCAAAGTGTAATTTCACCTTCGTCCTTTCTGAAATTTTTATTCTTCTCGAGCCTTTTATGTGAATCCCCTCCTGTCAAGACACTTTATAGTTTATCTTTGCAAATCTGATGCACATTGCCTTCAGTCCTTATGCAAGTCATGGACTAAACTATTGACTAGGATAAGCCAAGCAGAGCTTTATGAGGAAATGAATCAACATCATTAACACTGGACTGTTGTTTAATTGTGCGTTAACGTTTTCTGTACTTGCTACAGGGGAGCCAAAACTTGACAAATGTCCTGTGAAATATTCATGCACTGTGTCTGAGGCATTCAGAAGATCGGATCCACCCTAGAATTCTTATCCCCAAAGAGAAGGCTGGCTTTCTTGCATCCCCAGTCTCTTCTTAGAGATCGCTGTTCCTAGGCTCTATCATCACATAACCCCTTTCAAAACAGATCCAGAGAACTGGCCAAGAGTAGTCAACCTCACCTAATATCCATCTTTAAAAAAAAAAAAAAATGAAAACCAGGTCAAGGGTCGCCTGTTTCCAGTGTTCTAGAAGCACTTGCTCTATTGTTACACCTCACAAAGATTGCTTCTCATGGATTCACAAGCTCATCTTGTCATAAGACACCACCCACTTGATCCATCTGACACTAGAACATTTAAAGGGGCTACAAGTCCTCTTAAGTCTCTGTGCCTCTTAGGCTTCAAGGCTTTTTAAACAAGGTTGAGCTGATGCTGAGTTACCAGGTATTCCTGTTATGAGAAACGTGGGGTGGTTATAAGAACGAGGCACCTGTGCCTTCCCTCTTATGTCTCTTAATGGTACTTTATCTTCCCTGAGCTCTGTTTGTCCCCCTTTTGATGTGTTGTTGATAATGACATTTTCTCCAAAACCTATCTCAGTCTCACGTTTGCTCAACCTGACACTGCTTGCTCTGTGGCACACTTTTTCGTTTTCTGCTTTGTCTTATGACTTTCAACATCTCTTATCTCCTTTCTGGTTTTGCTGATCAGAAAGCAATCTGATCAGAGCCCTCCTCCCTCCCTTTTTGTCATAGTCAATCACACCCTCTAAATCCCACATCAGAGTGCTTCCTTTGCTTTTGTGCATCTGTGGTTTTCTGATCAGTGAGGGGAGGCTCTGCCACTGTGCTGTACTTTTGGAAACTGCCTTTTCAACTACTGCCCTGAAGAACATCAAGCATTCTTCACCTTCAGAGACCCCAACACCTTTCATTGTCATATGACAGCCTTTATGGTTAGCTTGACAGCCTGGTCCGACACTGGTTCCTCTGACTCTTATGACCTTCAAAAAGTCTTTATCCCCATTCTGCTTTGTAGCAGAGGTAGAACCTCCCAAATGTGGGTCACTAACGGATGCCTTTTCAGATGTGGCTTCCTCTGTTCCAGCTTCTTCAAAAATTATTCTGTTCATACCTTGCATTGGGCCAGGTGACCCATGTTGTCTGCTCCCTCTAGCTGTCAGATGTTGGCCCAACTAGTGGGAAGATGTTGATGATATGAAGGGTTTCCACATGAGGACTGCAGGGGATGCTAAGGGGAAATGTTCAGGCAGAGCCTTGAGTAGAAGGGAAAGAGGGGTTCATGAAGAAGGGAGTCTCTGCTTTTTGCTAAAAACTGAGGGACTACAAGCAGATTTCAGAAAGATACAGACAGCTGAGAATTAGAGAATCAGGTTAAAATAGAAGTTAGTAAAGGGGTCAGTAAATCAGGACAGTTGCCTTCAGGAAGCAGCTCAGCCTGCAGTGTAGTGCAGAACCAATAGCCTGAGTCTCTCATTAAGTTCTCTCCCGAATGGTCTCAATACTCTTCCATTCTGTGACATTCTTAGATTTCCACTCAGATATGTACTTGATGACCCTAGGGCCCCTGCCTCCTACGTTAGCTTTTATTTTGTAACATTGCCACATGTTAAGTCTCGTCTATTCAGGTTTTAGAGGTTCCTGATTTTTCCACCAAAATTGAAAATTGTCCTCTGTATGCCTGTCTGTGCTCTGACTTCTAGAGCCTGCCACAACAGCTAACTTCTTAAATATGTTCTGTACACTCTACACTATTTCTCGAAAAGTTCTTCATGCCAATTATGCAGGGTGGGGGTGGGAAGCTTGGCTTCACCAAGCGGTGAAGTTACTACCCAAGACCTTAAACTTAATGAGAGATGAGTCCGGATTTGAACCTTGGTAATTGATGTCAAACCCATGCTTTTATTGCTTTGTCTGAATTTGTTTACAGGACTGATTTGTTTTTCTTACTATTTCTCTAGAGAGTTGCCGAGACTGCATTTGTCCTTGCTCTCCCTGGCTTTACTAGTACCCTCCTTGGCTTTACCCGTTTGAGTGAAATGTATGCATGTTTTGAGTCATCTTTCTTCTGATTTTGACCCTTGCCCTTCTGTCCACATTAACAACTGTCTGCTGTGTGGCATGCAGTGTGTTGTACCTGTGGGCCTCAGGCTTATTGAGAATCAACTCATAAAGACTTCCAGTGGAGATTTGGTCTGTTAAAGGGGTCTGTGAAAATTCTGTACAAAATATAGAACAGAACAGAAATGTCACAGTCTGAGTCTACTTGTCTCATCTGGTAACAGTGAGAGCCAATAGTGTAAAAAGACTAGAGATTAATGACAGTGGAGGGACTTCCTGAGAAGACGAGGGTGCCGTGCCTTCAGACATGCTTTTTCCAATCTTTGTGTGAAGTGATCCCTCTGTGTCGGAGCCAGTCTCTCTGATAGTATGAAATATGTTAATGTCATCTGCTGATCCTCAAGAACTTGCCAAAGGCTTTTACCCTGTTCACCAGCTAACAAGTTATCCCACCACTGTCTGTCTGTCGGAAGCTGGTGGAGACATGAGATCCTTCACTGGGTCAAGGACTCACAGAACAAACATGACTGAAGCAGCTGCAACTGAGGTAGCTCCTGGGTCCCAGATCCCACAAGGCAATTTGGAGAGAGCCATTAACACCTGCATGTGTGATAGGTTACATTACAAGGAAGAACTGGATTTGGGGAACTCAAGTCTTATGTAGCAGGTGCTAAACCATCTTTGTTAGAATAGCAGCTGTCTTTTATGCAATGAGTCCTTATTTTTACTTTGTCTCTAAAAGTGTGCTTAAGTACAGTATGAATCCATGCAGTGTGTGTTCACAAGTGATGCACATCTCTGGCATGTGACTTGGAGCCCTTACAGAGCTTCTCTCTGATCTTGTCTTTTCTTTTCACAATGTTTCTGTTTTGTACCTCTCTTAAGACTGTACCCCACAAATAGGTCCTGAGTAGCTCCTGATTACATGTGTGAAGTCCAGAAAGACTCTCTGGATTTTTAAATGATTGGCAGGGGAGGTGTTGTGGGTGAAGAGGGAGATACAGTAATCTCTGAGAAATGGCCTTGGAGTTGAAACTGTGAATTTCACTCACCCAGGGAATCTATGCCGCTGCACTGGATACAGACCCATTGTGGAGAGTGCAAAAAGTTTCAGCCCCGTGAGTATGAAGTGAAGGACGGCTGTTAATCCACCATCATGCCCACCCCACACTGCCTCTTCCTAAACACCCGCTACACACATGCCAGATGGGCTTCAAGGAAAGTACAATACCGTGGTTTAAAGAAAAATGATTTTCTGGTTTTGCCCATCTCCGTAAGCATAACTGGGTACTTTTTTCAGAAATACAGACAGGTAGCACCATAATAGCTCTCTTTTTGAAGGTGAAGTTTGAAAATGGCATATTCTTAGTGAAAATGGATTAGGCTGTTCTAACATCTTGTTCCATGATAAAGAGAAACTGCTAAAAGTCTGTTTCTCAGACTGTCTCTTCCACGGCACTTTTGGTTGAGACATGGCCAGAGCAGAACCTTTCCATCAAGTGAATGTCCCTCTTTGCTCTGAATGTGATTCCATCTGAGATTAATACTGATGGCAGATGGGGAAGAGCCGAGAAGCCCGTCCCATCATTCACATTAGGTGAAATCAACTGAGAGCAGAACCTACAGCATCCACAAAGCATCAATTTCAGAATCCCTCCACGCTCACCATCTGCGTGCCCTTCTGAGGCAGACACCAAATGCTTCCCCACTCCCTCATGGAACAACCCTGATCTGGGCACCAAGCATCCTTCTAACGGTCTAGACAGTCACAGGATGTTCTGTGCTTTAATTTAGTTAGTGTTGACACTAACTATTCAGAGTCAGTGTCACCATCTACAAGTTAAGGGATCATAAGACTGACTTCATCTTACTTACCAAGTGTCAGTGGGGCTTTGGTATTTCTGACCCACTAACTAAAGATCAGTAGTTCCTCTGCCCTCACCCTCTCAGCCTTCAGTATTTTCAGTATTCCTGAGTCAACATAACTCAGGAAGTTGCTCATGCTTGCTGTGTTATTATAAAACCTTTTATAAAGGGAACCCGTAAATACTAGATAGATTGGTACATTGGACACCATCCAGAAAGGGCTCCCTGTCAGTGGACTTGAGGTCTATCATGCTCCTCACACAAAGGTTCTTCACCAACCCAAAGGCTCATAAATTTTATGGTTCAAAGTTTTTTTTTTTTTTTAAAAAATGTTTTAAATTTGTATAGTATGTGAGTACATGTGTACAACATATGTGTGTAGGGACACCCATGTGTGAAGGTCAGAGAACAACTTGTTAAGTTGGCTCGGTCTTTCCACCTGAGTTCCAGGGATTGAATTCAGGTTGCCTGGATTGCCCAGAAACCACTTTATCCACTGAGCCAGCTTACCAGCTCCCAGAAGTTTAACTCCATGGTTACACACATGTGCAAACCCAGCTCTCATGAAGTGGGCTAAGGCAGATTAACTGTAAGTTCAAGACCAGCCTGGGCTACAAGCTGATGTCAAGGATGGTGTAAGCTACAAAGTAAGGCCTTGTACCATTTGGAGAAACAAACAAAAAGTTCTTTAAAGCACTCAATTTCCAGGCCATTATCGTCAGGCCAGTCTCCCAGGCCAGTCTACCCATTGAGTGAGGTTGGTTGGCTGCAAGTTTAAACCCAATGATCACAGGATCTTTCTGCCACTTGGCCCATTCTAAGGCTCCTCAGGATTGGTTGCAGGTTCAGCAATAGGAAGGATGTGTCAGTGGAATCCAGTCCCTGCATCTTGTTGATGACCCAGAGGGCACTGTCCTGATTTCAGAAGCTTCAGGTCCCCTAGGTCTCCCACTCCTCCCTTGGACAACCTGCCTCCCACTTGGTCTTTCTGCAGAGGGTCTTTGAAGATTAAAAGTTTTATAATTCATGGGGAACAATAAGCACAAAGCCTAGACTAGGAAAGACAATCAGGAAATTGCAGTTAATTAGAATATAAAGTTATGCCGAAGGAGCATGAACTAGCTCCGTATCAGAATGCATAGCCTCAAATTCTGATTCCACAATTCTCTAGCTGCATCATTCGATAATTCACATAACTTCCCTAGACCCTTGCTTCCTTGCCTGGGAAGTGGAGTCATGACTAAAAGAATGAAAACATAGCATGTCTACAAAACACGAAACATGGTGCTGAGCACAAATTCTTTGCTCAATCAAAGCTAGACCACAGCTACTATAGTCTACCACTTCCACTACTACTGTGTCCTAATGCAGTCTGTGCTACTGTAACAGTACGACATGCCAGATGGGCTCTAATGAGCAGACATCTAGTGGGCCACAGATCTGGAGGCTAGGAATTCAAGATCAAGGTGTTCTATCTAGCTCTCCTGCTGTGTTCTACCTTGGCAAAAGGCACTGGTGGAAGAGATTTGGGGGTAACGGGGAAGGAAGCAGAAGGGGTCCTAGTTTGTCCTTTAAATATGAATCTTCCCTGGGTGAACTGGCATTCATCCATTCTTGGGTGAGCGCTCTCTAACACAATCCCCATCAGTATGAGCTCCAGAGGACAAGCATTACATATGATCATTATAACTGTCTTCACCTCCTCTGGATTCTCACAACTCTGTGACTCTCTGATTCTACCACTAATGTTTTCCACAGAGTTCAGCTTGCTGCCAGATGAATGGGAAAGGGAAATGTTGCTTGGATGAAGAAGAAGAAAAAAACGAGCCTGAGAGAAAAAACAGTGTGAGTTTCTCTTTTCTTCTCTCATTTCCCTCCGTCTTCTTTGGTTTGGCCTCCCTGCATTCCCCCCACATCCCATCCGCATCCCCCCACATTCCTCCTGTGTCTGCCCCACACCCCGCATCACACTTACATCTCACCCACATCGCCAACATCCCATTCTCATTGCACTGCATCCCCCCACATCCTACCTGCATCCCCCAATCCCACGCACATCCTTCTGCATTTCCCTATCCCCTATCTTCCACTCTCCTGCCCTGCTCCCACACACATCCCCCCCACATCCCACCCACATCCCCCTGCACCCCTCAAATCTCCCTTACATTCCACCTGCACCTCCACACACATCTTACCCACATTCTACCCACATCCTACCTGAATCCTCCTGCTCCTACCCGCATCCCACCTGCATCCCACCAATATGAGTCAGAAGTTTTTTGTATGTTAGGAAAAAGCAGAGGCTCTAAAAAAAAACAACTGTCTTTCTCCTGGCCTTTCCCCATCTTTCTTTCCACTGACCTTGGTTCACTGCCAACTCAAGTCCACCTGGAGAAAAAAGGAGTCTTTGGAACTGGGCTTCAGTGAATAGTAAAGGTGGCACAGATGGGGGCGGGCTGTCTTTAGAAAGACAGGGCCTGTCAGCCCAGCTCTGTGACTTCCTCACTCTAGATTGACATCCTCTTGAATCTGATTGGGTGATCACTGCAGGAAGTTTGGAGTAAGGTTTGCGTGCATATGAAGCCCCAAGTCCAATGACAAATGCACAGCAGTTGCTTATTAAATGTCTAATTTCCCTAATGACTGAGGTTCAGAATTACCCTTTTAGCCAATTGCTGTAGACTATGAAATCTGTGTATTAGATTTCTGTTTTCATACTTTCTGATTGAGCAACTTCACTTCCAGAAATCCACTCCAGGAAAATAATTAGAGGTAGGTCGAATATTTATTATGGAAAAAGATTTGCACCATAGCATATATTTATATTTGATGCATATATATATCAAATATATTGTTATATTTATAACAAGGATAAGTGCTAACATGAATGTCTAGCAAGAAGGGATCACTTAAGACTATCTTGACATAACCATTTCACTGGAATTTATACTAACCTGGAATCTTTTTCTATAACCTTTAAAGAATTTTAAAATAAAAATAATTTCTTTAATGTGAAATAATTTAAAAGTTGAGAATTTGGTACTGTTAAATATGCACGTGCAATATAAGTACATATATAAAAAGTAAAATTAGAATTAGAAAAATATGCATAACAATAGTAGGTACTTCTGCACCATGCTATTATGAAGCTGTTTTGTTTCTATAGACCTTTCTGCAGTTTGATATGATTTTATTATAATTACACACACACACACACACACACACACACACACATGCACACACACACAAATGTTTAAACAAAAGGAAATTTGTATTGGGTATTAGAGTAGTTACATTAAAATTACAATTTCCTCTAAAAGTCAAGTTCACTCGATTTCTAGTATAGAGAAAAGGGAAAGGAAGAAATCGGAAAGAATAATGTGGGCTCTTTGCCCCTCAGCCGCCGAATATCCCTATGCCTAGTAACTGACGTCTGCAGGCCCAGAGCAGGAGCATGAGGAGAAGAGCCCAGTTCTCATCTCTCTATGCCCAGTTCTCTCCCACACCGCTGGCATCACAGACTGTACACCCAGCCCCTGTGTCCAAATTATACCCATTCTCAACCCACTTTCCCTTAGCCACTACTCAGACATTTCTCCTCTTGATGAGAAAGAAATGGAGCAGAGGCCTACACAGGTCCTGGGAGTGGACTTGGAACTTCTAGGTTGGGTGAATCTTGAGGTCCTGATGCCAAATGCCTGTGGCTAACAGACAGTGGGCTCCTGGCTGTGAGTGGAGTTTTCCCACTCTGAGATCTCCTTGGCCCCTGTGGAAGGACTTGCTAGGAGAGGGCCAGTGACCAATAGCCAGGGAGTAGGTGGGAATGGGCTTCTTGAGTGCTTCCCATACCGTATAAATAAGGCACACTGCATGGCTTCAGTTCTGTTGGCTGCAACTTACCAGGGAATCCCAGTTTCTATTGGTCATGTGACTCCCTGTGAGAGCAGCTTCTTTTATTCCAATCTCAACTACTCATTTTAACTCTCAATCACATACTCCATACAGTAAGATATGTATGTTATAGAATGGCTACAAAGGGGTTAGTTAAAGAGGCTACAAACTTGGGAGGGTGGGTTTACTGAAGGCAGCATCTAATACTGATGCAGAGAACCATTGCGAGTGGTTATGTAAGTTATTAAAAACCCAATTAAGATTGCAGCTGGAGGGAGAGCCAAGCCAATCTCAAAGCAAGCAGGGGCCAGGCAGGGGGACCAACAGCAAACTGGGCAATCCAAGGAGAGGTCTGGTCAAGCAGTGGGGACTATGCTGAACTGGAGCTCTGGGGAAAATCGAGATCTCTGCCTGTCAGTCTCTTGATGCTCACATACTAGATGCCCAAATAACAGATTAGTGTGGCCCTCAATGGCAGTATCAGAGCCCTCATTTTTGGTGACCCAGGTGAGGGGGCTGTGTTGAGGGGGCTGAGTTCTTTGCTGGTCCAGTGTGTTTGATGAGTCCTTGGGCCTGATTTTTCCAATATGGCTTTAATATATCATGTGTTCCCAATCTTCGAAAGCAGGCATTATGTTTTGCCTGAATAAGTTATCAGGCTGTGCCGCCTGGTTTGTTGCTAGGCAAGTGGCAGTGTCTGTGTGCACAAACAAGATGTAGTGGAGTTGCTTAGAAAGCAGGGAATCTGAAATGTAAATACAATATCCAATAAAAAAAAGTAGAAAAAAAAAAAAGAAAGCAGAGCACAGTCTACATACTACAGCCCCTGTCCTACATACTACAGAATAGCTTACATGGGACAACCTGATCTCCAGAAGTCCTTGTAAATGCAAATCACAGCTCCTACTCCAAGGGAAATAAGAGGTTGCTTATCTTGAGCCTAATATAAGTGGTCATGGTCTGGGAACACAGATTCATCTTGTTCTGAGTGACAGTTTCTTCCATGGCAAGAATTCTATAGTTACAGAATTCTATAGTCACAGGAAGAAAGAAAGAAAGAAAGAAAGAAAGAAAGAAAGAAAGAAAGAAAGAAAGAAAGAAAGAGGGAAAGAGAAGAGAGAAAAAGAAAGAGAAAATGAGAGAGAGAAAATGAGAGAGAGAATGAGAGAAAAGAGAGAAAGGGAAAGAAAAAGAGAGAAAGAGAAAAAGGAAGGAGAAAGAAAGAAAATTATAGCCAGGTGTGGTGTCATCTGACTTTAACCTAGCAGAGGCAGATGTATCTCTGAGTTCAGGCCAGTCTGGTCACAAAGTGAGTTCAGGGACAGTCAAGGCTATGTAGAAAGACCCTGTCTGGGAGTGGGGGAAGCAAGAGAGCAAGAATGAGAGACAGCCATTAATCCTTGCATCCACAAACTACATTGTGAGGGACTTAGTAAAGAAACTGTGAAAATAGCCACTTCATGATTGAGGTGGGGGTTATTGTGAACGAGAGAGAAAAAAAATCCAGAGGCACCTGGGAGAGTCCAGAGCAGAGAGAAAAAGCGGCAGATTGGCCACAGCCAGGACTAAGGAAGGGAGAACGCAGGGCAGGGGGTCGGGGTGGGGGGGAACCCTGTGGTTACTATAGAGTACAGATCTGAGGTGAGCAGGGTCAGGCTGAAGCTTTGAACAGGGACTTGTGAATAGGGACTGTAGGAACCTGGAGGCCGGTGGGCTTTGCCATACAACCTGCAGGTATGTCTATGGAAAGCTATATGTCCCTTCTGCCAGAGGCAAGGGAAATGACCCCTTTCACAGATTCCTGAGGAAGGCTGGCTTTTATGTAATCTCCAGAAATCTTTCTTCAGTCTGGCTTGAGTTGGGCCAAGACTGTCATTTCTGGACATAGGCACTTCCTGACTGTAGGGACACTGGCTTAGTTAGCAGGGACATTCTGCCATGGATCTTAGTAGCTTTGGGGACAGTGGAACTTAGGTCAGACACAAAGGTGGACAACAAACGACTATGGTTAAGAAGACGAAAAGCCTAACATAATTTTGGCTTTGCAAAAATTCCAACTCTCAACAATCACAAAGTTCTAATCAGTCAGCCTGGGTCCAGGGCTGGACATACTGTAGCCTCCCAAGAGCTTCCTGCTCCCTCTGCTACCCTACCCAAACCTCTCCTGCCTTCCCTGTTTGTCTCTCACCTCTCCTCCAGTCTGCAGCTCTCTGCAGCCCTCCCCACCCCTTCCCTCCCCTGCCCTCACTTGTCATTGCCTCTGGTCCCAGTCCCCAGTCCAGGCTTTTCAAACAGGAAGTAGACATTCAATACTTAGCTAAGAACCATAATGCTTTACCAGCCTTTGCCACAAAGACTAAAACATTTTTTTATCTTCTTTAGGTTTGCACGAAGTTGTATGAAAAAGAAGAATTTCAACCCTTAGATCCAACTCAGGAGCTTATATTTCCACCTGAACTGATGGTTTGTTCTCCTTCTGGTTCATTTGGTTTTATGATGCTAGTGAGAGAAGGAATATGCCTACTAGCTTGTCCTCACTGGGGCCTCTGCCTTTATCTGCTCCTCTGGGTCACTTTGTATTTTGTAGCCCTCCAGAGCATTTGTTTATTTTGGACTTTGCCCATGGAAGGGCTCATCTTGTCCCTGATATTTCTCACGGTCTAGATCCAGGGCACATATGTTCTAGAACTCAATGCCTATGCGGATCCACAGAAAATTCAGGATAGACTAGGAGCTGGCAAGGGCAGGTCTGAGCTGGCTGTCCCAGTAACCAACCACTCCATCTGATACAAGGCACCGAGATGCTCCGTTCACACTGTTTCAAACCATCCCTCTAGGCGTCCCTTGGATTTTTATATTTGTTTCCAAAGCTTCTGTTAGCAGAGGCCCAACTATCAGGCCCCAAGCTAGAAACACAAGATGCAGAAAGTACAAATTGCTTGTTCCTGAGGGCAGCTTCCAGCTTGGACAGTGTCCCCCATGGGATGTTCTCCTGCAGTAGTGTGCTTGCCTCTTTGCTGCCTCAGTTGTAACCCTAGGCTCCGTCACTCTGCACAGGTCTTTGTGGCTTTTAAATTTTTTTATTTTTGTTTTTCTTTGGGTTGGTTTCAGAGCCACTCACATCTTTAAAAATCGCTGAAAACTCAAAGAGATTTTGTTATGTGGGTCATAACTATTGGTGAATGTTCTGTGTAAAATTAAAATGGAAAATATTTTTAATTATTCATTCATTTTTTATAAGTAACTGAAGAAAAAATTTAAATAAAGATTTATTTATTTTTATGGGTATGGCTATTTTGCCTAAATGTATACCCCGTGTGTGCAATACACAGGGAGGCCAGAAGAGGGCATCAGATCTTCTAAAACTGGAATTATGGATGATTCTTAGTTGCTGTGGGAGTGCGGGTGCTGGGAACCAAACCCAGCAATAAGTGATCTTAACCACTGAGCCATCCTTCCAGCACCAGGAGTAAACCTTTTAGGATAAATAAAACATTGCTCTTGAAAAGTATTCCTTCTTGCTCAAAGGAATGTCAATAACAATGGAGTGATATTGTTCTGGGTTTTTTGTATATCTCTTTAACTCTGGCTTAAGAGAAAGTAATTAGGTTTACACATGACTTCAGACTGCAGACAGTTGAGAAAACACACACCATGGAGCTTTGTAACACTCCACCATATAACCCAGAGACAAAGCATAGGAAGAAGGCAAAGTGTAACCATTGTACTTCATTACAAAATAGTTTTGACTTTGGAACCCTTAAAATGTGTTCTGGGTGGACTTCCTGAAGTGCTTGGACTCTACTTTGAGGAGGGCTGGCTTCCCCTAATGAGAGCATATGAAACGTTAAGCAATCAGCGTTTCCCACACCCCCAGGACCTTGCCTGTCCATCATGCTTCTCCCCACTCAACACATAGACACATAGCTTAATGCAACATTTACAGTGATAAAGAGTATTTCATTTAACCAACCCGCCTTTAGTGACAGCTTGTTTCCAGCAGCCTTTTGCCAGGATTTCTGTGTGACAAAATTATTCAGTGAGATGATCTAAGAAGACACAGAAATTATACCAAAAGATCTGTCCTGCAGATGTCCCCACAAAGAACAAGAATGTTTTCATAAAATATCTTTGTAAGGATATCATCAAAGTTCACTTGAAACAAATTAAGCAACTCGATTCCTGTAAAACCATTCCTGAGAAACGGCTGCCTTGTTTAATATTAACTGGAAGAAACTGTTGAAACCTGGCTTCTTCCAAATGCTACAACCTCAGTTTCAGAGGATTCCAGGCAAGGAGCCTGGAACCCTGGGTCCACGTCTAAGCCCTGTTAACCACCCCTGTCACTTTGGCCAGGTCACATCTCTGATTTGGCTCTCATGCTATTCTTTTCTTTGGTAAAACTCAATGAGAAGTTACAGTGTTTGCTCATCTTTCCCTCACACCGTAAAATAATGTCAAAAGTGATTTGACTTACTAGGATGGGATCAACTTTAGACAAAAAATATGAACATATCAAATGACTCCTGTATTGAATTGAAACAGTGGGCACAGAGAGTCCACTGGAGACAAGAAGGGGAGGAAAATAAAATTAAAAGTCTGCTTGACTGAGCATGAAATTACCCTCATGAATATTTATTTCACACTCACTCATGTTAATGTGTTGCTACCTATCACAGCCATTTGTTTTAGAGTTGATGGGAGGGAAAAAATCTAAAGAACGTCTGCCTGGTAACAGCGGAGAAAACCCCACCAGTAAGCTCTCAGTCTGCTTGGGAACCACAAACATCAGCAGCCTAAGGTTGATGTTTGGGGCAGGGGGATTTTTTTTTTTCTATTCAGCAAGACAGTCACCTTACCCCATATTTTAGTGACCACTGAGAGCCAAATGACACTCACATATCACCCTTAATTTTCACACACATTAAAGCAGGCAGAGAGAGGGTTCAAAGGTTTCCTAAATTGATCTGGGTACTTAGTAGCCAAGCTGGGATTAGAACCTGTGTCTCCTATCTTGTGCTATATTCCTCATGCTTCTCTGCATGGTAACATCATGTAGCCCTCAGTCCACATGTCCTTAATTCTCTGTTGATATTCTATCATTGTTGGTAGTTCAAGTCTACAGTCATGTGTTTGGTTGGGAATTAAGCGTTGACATAAGATTCCCTCAGCCCTTGTCCTTGCATGGGACAGTCTTATTTGTTTATAAGTTAAGACTTCACTAAAATCTACTTCATTTTTTAAGCTATAAGAGAAGAAAAATATTCAATGGAATTAATCTAATTTTGAATTAAGATTTGCATCCTTTCTTTGTTCTGTTATCCATGGCTCCTGCCTGTCCAGTAGTGAGCCGTGATGAAGTCTATGCATGCTTTCTCACTGAAATCACCATTGTCTGAATTTAAATATTGCAGAAGATGGCAGAGGATTCCCAAAATACAGTTCTGACTTTCCGTGGGGAAAGGACTACCTGGATTGCCCCAGGAACCCTAAATGACCTCCTGGAACTGAAAGTGGAATATCCCAATGCTCCACTCGTGATTGGCAACACCTGTCTCGGTGGGTAACGAGACCCATTTCTTTCCTGTGTTGGTGCCCAGATTGCTGAAGGAGGAGACAGCTATAGCATTGGCTCACAAAACAGATTCACCAGTTACAGGCTGTCTTCCGTTGGCCTGGCTGAGAGCCAGCTTGTTGCACAGCTGTCTTCCCTGGTCCACACTGTACTTTGGCCTTTCATCCCAACTATAGCGTGTGACTAGATTTGGAGGGTAGGGGGTAAGGTTTTCATTTTCTTCCTGGCACCAGTAAATAATAAAACAGACCTTTTTCTTAATGAGAAAGCCCCAGCCTGAGTAAGGACCACCAAGAAGGAAAACAGGCTTCCCTCCCCATGATTTCATTTCCGTGAGTTCTAGGTCCTAGTCTTACTTGCAAAATGAAATCTAGCTGGTGTATTCCTCTTTCTCCTCCTTCCCCTCCCCTCCCTCTCCTCCTCTTCTCCCTCCCCCCTCCTCCTCTCTTCTCTTTCCTTCTCCTCTTCCTTCTCCTCCTCCCCCTTCCTCTCCCTTTCCCCTCTATCCTTGTTGGACCCTGAGCTATCATCCATGGTAGGCAAGTGCTCTGCTACTGAGCTATATCCTTAGCCCCTTCACCATTTAAAGTTTTGATATAGAGACTTGCTGAGTTGCCCACCTCCTGAGCCACCGGGATTACAGGCCTGTGCCACCAGGCCAAGCATACCTGTATAATAATAATAATTCTCTCTTTTAGGGCTTGATATGAAGTTCAAAGATGTTTCTTATCCAATTATCATCTCTCCTGCAAGGATCTTAGAATTATTTGTGGTGACTAATACAAAGGAAGGTATGTTCTCATGTATTCCAACAAGGTCCATATGCTGCAAAGGGCTAGAAAAAAAAAAAAAGTAAAAGTTGCTTGACACTAAGGAAATCACAGGCTCATGTGACAGAGGAAATCACACTCTGCACTCCAGTGCTGAACCGTGACTGATCCTTTGCAAAGAACATGTCCTAAGTTTAGAAAGTCCTGAAAAGGTTTGCACAGCCTGTCTTGAGGTTCAACTTTTTCTGCAGAGAACCCAGTCTTGAATAATGTTTATTGATTTGCTCAGACCTGCTATGTCTAAGGTCCCCGTTCCTTGAAGAGTACCTTCCCTGTTGTCTTCACTCTGGCAGCTGAGAAAATGGCTATCCTAATCTCTATTGGGTAGCACACAGCATTCTCACAGGCAGACACCCTCAGTTCTTTTTTCCATGGCCACAGAACTAATTTCAGTGAACACCCACAATTCCCCAACCAGGAGAAGCTCCGTGTTCCTCCTGCACAATAGAGGACTCAGTTCTTCAGGTAAACTTGTCCTTGAAAGGTATGAGTAGAGTAAAGCCATTTCCAAAGACTCAGTTTTCAATTCATTTTCAAGTTATTGGGTTTCTTCCACGAGCCAGGCACAGAGCTGTGAGCTAGCCAATAAGGTCTCCCAAGAAAGACAGGGTTTCTTCCCTCAGTGTTAATCACAGAAGCAGCAGACGTGAGAGGAGGTCGTCAGATGATGTAATGCCTGTGCCATTAGTCAGTCATATTTTATCTTCGGCAGAATCTTCTCCCACAGTTAAGAGATGCCTTCAAAATGGTGCTATTTTAGGATTATGACACTTTCAGTGCTTTTCAAACTTTAATTAAAAAGAATCTGGGATTTTTTTTTTAAGGAGGGACGAATACAAAGGTAAATAAGAATTTAAGTGCTACCACTTGTTAGTGTAAAGCCAGATACAAAATTAGAAGCATCAGATTGAGAGTTGTATGTGTCTGTGTTCTTCTCAACACTTTGTGTATTTTCTATTAACAAATACATTTAATGAAGGGAAGAATTTTTTTTTTATGTTGCTTTTTTGTGCCAGACTTGGTAGCTCATATCTGTCATCTCAGCATCTGAGAGACTGGAATCAGAGAGTTTCTATGAATTTGAGGCCAGCCTAGGCTACTATATAGTGAATTCTAGTACAGCCTGATCTATAGAATTTCTCTGTCTCAGTTTCTCTCTCTCTCTCTCTCTCTCTCTCTCTCTCTCTCTCTCTCTCTCTCATACACACACACACACACACACACACACACACACACACACACACACTTGCTTATCATCTTGTAGAAGGAGCTAGTGCAGAAGAGAATGCGCTGTGCTAGGGGACCCCCTACCTGATGGACACAGTCTCAGCAAACCTCGTCTTGGGGTAACTGGGAACCTGGGGATGATACACAGGTGCACACACTAGGTTTGTCAGTGTTGCTGTCCTCACCCTGGTTTCAATGCAGCTGAGTCACGTCACAGTCCTGTGTCTGAGCACTCAAGTCAGTCAGTCTTCATCTTGCCAATGGATGGATTCTCATGTAGTAAGCCTTCTTTCAACAATCACTGGGTTGTAAATAGATCCCTGATCTGTAATTCCAGGTGGCCTGGATCCCTATTTGTTCAATGATAAAGCACAGCCAAAGGAAGGCAGGCCAAATAAGTTGATAGTCTGAGTTCACAGTGTAGGATGAAAAGCCATGGTGGGTAGAGAGGCGGACAAGTAAACAGATCTCTCTCTAGATGAATCTTTGGACTTGTGAGCTAGGCTGTTTATTCTAAGTTAACTGACTGGACAAACAAAACAAAACCTTACCAAAGGGAATTCTGCCCAGAGATGAATCATCTGCCACACCCATTAACACCAACTGAAGCAGCCCTTCCTTTCTCGAGGGAGGCAAGCAAGCCTTGTTAGGCAAGAGCTTGCTTACTGCTGATTCTTCTCTCCACAGCTCTTTTGCTTAACTTGATAAAAATTAAATCACGAGCTCCCTCTACTGAGTGTACGCTGGTAAATCAGAACCTAAAACATTTTGTTCCTGGAAATGTAAGCAGTTATAAATTATAATTTTTCTCTATTGGAAGTCTGTGACAGAGTGTAATGTACAAAGTAGAGATGTACTAGCTAAACATTTCTGGATTCCTGACGAGATTTTCTAAGCATGGCTGCTGGTAGGGTGGTGCTTTACAAGCAGCACCAGGAGGTACTTGCAAATACCTCTTCCACGTTTTCCTAGCACTTATTGTAACTGAAATCACACCACTTAATATTTGTCTAATTTCCTCTTTCCCTACTGAATTCTGACTTAAGAGGAGACCTTGTCTATATTTTTTACCTTAGGATGATGAGCACAGTAGGTGCTCAGAAATAGTTCCATAGTGGATGAGGCAGGTCAAAATTTATTCATAGTGTCTTTTAGGGTAATGATCCAACTAGAGAATGATAGAATACTAATCACACAAAGACATATGCAGGTTTCCTAGTAAATAATAAATGAGAAAGGCAAGGCTGGGGAGATGGTTCAGTGGTCGAAATACTTGTGGTCCACACAAGCTTGAGGACCAGAGTTTGGATTTCCAGAAACATGAGTAAGTGTATAAATGGCCTGCCTTTAATTCTAATTTTGTAAGGTAGCAACAAAGGATCTCTAGAGCAAACCAGTTATCAGGACTATCCATATCAGCAAGCTCTGGGTTTAACTGAGAGACTCTGCCTCAATAAGGAGGAAAACTGATAGAAAACTTTCCTAAAATCTTATATGTGCACACATATGCCAGCACACACGCAAACACACACACACACACACACACACACACACATACACCACACACATGAAAATGAAAGGAAAAAAAATAAGTGTGAGGGCACATGTTGACAAGGGAATGGAATCTAAATTCAACTTTTAAATGGGAAGGGTTTGAAATGAGCCAAGGAAACAAGTGTTGTGCAAGTCAGCAGAGATACAGTGGTCTGAAGCAGGTCTTCACACTGCCGCGCTGACACTTATCATCAGCTGCTGAGGGGAGATGCCACACAAACTACATGCAAGATCACAGCTTTGGCCAGGGCTGTACAAGAGAAGCACGTGATGTTAGGGGGCAGGTAACAGGGCGGCCTGATAAAACTATGACTAGGGAAAGCTGATCTGAGAGCAGGTAGGTGGGCAACAATGGATGGAGAAGGTGGGAGTTGCGTGTACAAAACACCAGGGGCAGAAAATATTGCCTAATGCTGGGCCAGAGAGTCAGGGCAGGAGGCAGCAGACAACCACTCAGCCATCACTGAAGGAGTGAGCACTGGCTGTCCTGGTGTGTTCAGTTGCCTTTCAGGGATAATGCATTATTTTTGCTCTCTCTTCTCCTTCATATTTATAAGGTGGTCTAATGAACATCTAGAATCTTTCTGAGTGGGGAAGATGGCATTGTAATCAACTCTTGACATCTTTCCTCACTTTCCCCCTCCCTTCCTGGCTTACAGAATATTAACAAAGTTCTCTCACTCTCAGGGCTGACACTGGGCGCTGGCCTCAGCCTGACCCAGGTGAAGAATATCTTGTCTGATGTGGTCTCCAGGATCCCCAAGGAGAAGACACAGATATACTGTGCTCTCCTGAAGCATCTGAGGACCCTGGCTGGGCAGCAGATCAGGAATGTGGCTGTAGGTTCTTTGCACCTTCCTCTGGGTGGGGACTCTTTAAGGAAGAAAGATAGTGTTGATTACTATTTCTGTTTCTGGCTGTATCCATTTGTGTTTTCCACATGGCTGAATGAGAGGTTACCCACTTCTAGATCCCTGTGGAGTAAGCCACTTAAATGACCAGGTTGGTGTGCAGAGATGGCATCTTCCTAATTCAACAACACGACTTGGATACTTTAAAGAGCCTCAGCAACTTCATCACCCCAAACACACCTTGCCTGCTTCTCTGGCCCTATACTCTCCCTCCAATACTTACAGGCAATCTGTGTGGCTTCATTTAACCATTCTTTTGTCTGCTGTCATGCAAGCTTCACGTGCATAACTGAGGAATAGTATCCTCTTCCATGAATCACAACTCGAGCTCTTTCCTAATAGAAGTGATTTTCACTGTGTTCCTACTTTTGGTTTTTTTTTTTTTTTTTTTTTTTTTTTTTTGGAGGGGGGTGTTTTGTTTGCAAATAATTAAAAGGGTAAGTCATTACTGTAAACATTTCAGATTGTGCAAGAAAA
This sequence comes from Arvicanthis niloticus, assembly GCF_011762505.2. Classification (NCBI taxonomy): domain Eukaryota; kingdom Metazoa; phylum Chordata; class Mammalia; order Rodentia; family Muridae; genus Arvicanthis; species Arvicanthis niloticus. The sequence goes on along the minus strand of NC_047660.1, from coordinate 124,404,591 downwards.
TCTGGAGCCATACTGGCATGTTTTATTCTAATTGCTGAATTATCCCGAAGAGAAACAGTAGGCTCAGTGTACTTCAGCACTCACAGCAAAGCCCCAGATGCTTATTAATCTTTCTTTTAGTCCTTAGGTGGTCACATTATCAGTAGACTGCCGACCTCTGACCTCAACCCTATTTTGGGTGTAGGCAATTGTATCCTCAATGTTGCTTCAACAGGTGAGTTACTGAGTTCCCTTCTAAGTACAGGCGACGGTTTCCCAGACACTAAGCATAGAGACGTGGGGTGATGGGAGCTCACTGTTCATACCGTTTGACCCAGTGTTGATGTTTTATTTTATTGTGGAAAGACCTAGAAGCACACACATCAGGAAGTTAGTAAGCAAATGACATACTTCAAGAGATTGAGAATTGTCAATAAACCCATCGCCACTTGATTTACTCTTTTATCTGGTTGTGTTAGGTATTTACACTAATTGCCAACCTGATAAGAGCTATAATCAGTAAAATACAACTCTTTAGGAAGATCTGTAAGGGATTATTGAGAATAGGTCTGCAGCTGGGCATGCCTGTGAGTGACTGTCTTGGTCAGGTTAATTGGGATAGAATGACCCATGCTACTGGAGAGCTACACCATTCCCTGGGCTTGGATTCTATACTGCAGAAGGAGGAAACTAGCTGAGCAGATAAGAGTTGCTCTCTGTTGATTGTCTACAGATGCAATGAGTGCAACAATCCCACTTCACACCATCTTGCTTCCCCATTATGATGGACTGGATCTTTGAACTGTGAGCCAAAATAAGCCCTTTCTCCCCTAAGATGTTTTGTGTAGACACTTTGTCACAGAGACAGAGAATGTTACCAAGACACAGATCTTCATCAAAAGCAGCTGGCTCACATTACAGAGGCTGAAATGGTACCACAGAGTTTATTCTCATGGTAGCTCTGCCTGTTCTCTAACTGGTGGTGACTCACTTTATCTGTGCTTATATATTTAGGTTCTAAAGCTGTAGCGGGATATTTCCCCTGCTACATTTTACAATAAACTGGGTAATTTGGGAGGAGCTAATGTGGGAGGAGCAAGAAGAGGAAGAGGAGAAAGAGGAGGTGGAGCTAGAAGAGAGGAAGAGAGATGTAGGAGCCATGGAGAACCATGCATGGGTCCAGGGCGGTCCTGGGTAACAATTTATATCTTAAGGTTAGATATTGGGAAACAACTCTAATTGTGTGGGCATCTTGTTAATTGAGCATTTCTAAATATATAAAGCCTTTGGATAATAATTAAGCTTAAGAGTCTCATTTCTACTGGGTACTGCGTGGATGGCGGGTATCGTCTGGGGTTCAGCCAAGTCTTGAGGAGACAGCGTGGTAGGTTGGCAGAGCCATCTCCCACACTAGCATCTCATGGGTGCCAGGGCTGGTGCTTCTGGCTGGCCTGAGCCTCGGCAGTGGCAAGAGCACACGGCTGCTCTTGGCCTCAGGCCTTGTCTAGTAGAAAACATGGCGGCCCCATAAGAACAAGCCAGATTGGGCCATGCCATTTTAAATATTAATATCAACATAAAGCAATCATTTACTCCCTTTAAAGCTAAACTTTACTTCTTTAAAGAAAAAAAAAGCAAAATTTTTTTAACTCTCATATACCACAGGCACAGAACACTTTAGACTCCAGACATGGGCAAGGATCACACAGCAAGCAGCTTCTCAACAGACTTTAACTGAAGTTGGCTTGATTCTGACTCTCTCTCATAGAGCGCTACATGCCACACGCTGAGGAGAGGAGTCGGATCACAAGTGTCCCCACTTCAGACCCCAACTACTAATTGGGTCTCTGGAACTTCTGACCAAAGTCAGGGTCACGGGCCTACCCTTTCTGTTATTTTGCTACATTGGCTCCCAAAAGCCCAGGCAAGCACTTGACTGTGTTTGCTCATTTGCTATAGGGGATGTTGCAAAGGTTACTGGTGAGCAGCAGGGGAAGCACACACAGGGCAAAGCTTATGGGAAAATATCTGATGCTCCTAAGTCCTCTCCAAGCTTACCACCCTCTGCTCACCTCCATATGTTCTGTCATCGAGACCCAGCCTTTTGAACCTCATGGTAAATGTGGTTGAGGCTGCCACTGACGTTTGTTAAAGTATCAATCCTCTGATCACGTGGCTGGTTACCTTGGCAACCAGCTCCCATCCTGAGGCCATTCAAGTGCCCACTAAGAGTCACTTAATTAATGAAAATGATTCTTCCTTCATACAGGAAACCCCAGGGAATTTAGAAACTGTGTCAAATACTCTTACCTCTCAGGAAATCACACAGGTCTAAGAGTTCCAAATCAGCAAACAGAATCAAAAACTAAAGCAAGACAGATTCCTTGTGGCTCTCCTGTTCACAAGGGCTCTGGAGCTTAATGACAGAAACTAGGGCAGAAGCCGAATATGTGTTTCTTACTAGTTCACAATATCGAAGATACTGTGTGTGTACATATGTGTGCATGTGTCTGTGCACGTGTGTGTGTATGGTGTGTGTGTGTGTGTGTGTGTGTGTGTGTTGGATGAAACTTAGGGCTTTGGGTGTGCTAGGCAAACACTCTACCATTGAGTTGGACCACTAAACACTTCATGGGTCCCGTTATGGAAAATTCTATAGCAGAATCCACAGGAGAGGATGATATCAAGGGCTACTAAACAAACAGTCATTTATGCTGACCTTGTCAAATAAACTTATTTGAAAGGGGAGTTCCAGCAGGACAGGACAGGGAAGTGGTCCCTGTGTGGTAAGAGAAAGGACAATAAAAATTCTTCCTGATTTACAACTTACATAAGAAAAAAAATCAGTCTATTTTTACTTGACTTTTGGTCAAAAAGTGTAATCATTAATTTGAGCCAACACCCTTTCCATCAATCTGGCTCCTGAATGGCTGTTACCTCTGAGCACAGAGCATACCCACCTTCAGAGGACAAAGATTCATCCTCATCCAGGCTCAGCAAGAAGACCTCCTCAGAGAGTTCTCAAAATGTCACAAGGAAATAAATATGTCACCTTCCCTAGGTGGTTTTCTCTAGAAGCATAATGTTTATTTCTGGATTTGGGTTTGAAATAATTGCATGAGTTTATGGCTGATTCATCTGTTGATGGTCATTGCTGTTATCATCCAACATCTTCACAAGTAATATCCTGATGCTTACCACATCCCTCCAGACCCTTGAGGTCCTTGTCTCCTGTACACTCCACACACATCATCTGGCACTATGACCACAGACACACAGACACACACACACAGACACACACACAGACACACACACACACACACACACACACACACACACACACACACACTGATTCAGGTTGTTCTGCCCCATAAGTCTCCCACACACTGGATGCTACTACAGGGAGAAGGCTGTCTTTCCCAGATGAGAGTCTGGTCACAGGGTAGTCAGGACATCGCAGGTAGCTATTTGCCCATTCACTTTCCATTTTGGAACTTGTTTTTAGAAGAAGACCACCACTGGATTCAAAAGAAGAATAGCAATGGTCTAAGCCTTTGATAAAATGCTTTTCCCTTCACAGAAGGAACACAGCAAATCCCTCTGAATGATCATTTTCTCGCTGGAGTTCCAGATGCAAGCCTGAAGCCAGAGCAAGTGCTCATCTCAGTTTTTGTGCCACTCACCAGGAAGGTATGAGGTCACAAGGTCTATAACAGTCACTGGCATCTCTCTTTTTATCTTGAATTAGCTTTGGCATAGAGAAGCACAGAATTTGTCACAAATACCTTATGCATGCAGAGGTGTAAATAATATCAAATTAGATGTAGCCAGCTCCTTCAACAGTGTCTTGGAGCATCAGGACGGTACACTCTCTCCTCACACTTCTTTAGCAGCATTAGGGCTCAGGGCACTTGAATCCATGAGCAGCTCAGTAAAAAGGACCGATTCCCCTAATGCGTAGGAGAGGAGACTGCACTCCAAGGAAGTTTTATCTCAACCAATGTTCATGGTGAAAGACTGGGGGAACCAGAACCCGAAGGCACCACCAACCTCAGAAGAGCTAAGTAGAATAAAGAAACATTTTAAATATCATTTGGGCCTCACTGTACCTTATTGATGTTTTCTTTAAATTAATGATAATTGCAGAGGCGTGCATGAGGCACCAGTGACCTCTGGCTATACAAAGATGCTCTTAGCATAACAGGCTTGCCCGTGCCACTGATGGAGAAGTACAGCTTTGCCTTCGTTTTTGCTCAGTAACAGTATCAAGTGTTACTATTGTAGCTCACGTTTTGTTTCTGAGATCAGTTCAACCAAGACGTGAGACCCAGTCATTACTGCCACCAGACTCATTGTTGATGCTTGTCTGCAGTGCCGACCATTCACTAACATACTGAGGAACTTGTGAGCAGATGGCATGCCGAGGACAGGCTCACAGTCACTTGGATTCCCTCAAAACATGAATAGATATCTTCCGTCTCCCAGAGCTTACAAATTACAGTTCTAGCTCAAGTTCAGTGATGGACAGAATACGTTAAACAGTAAAATTAAAGATTTGCTGCTTTTGATTGATCAGAAGATCCCAACATGCAGAACCTTGCAGGCTAACATCAAAAATGCTATGACTTCAAAACAAGTTTTGCCAAATTGAGAAGAGAAACGTTCTGACCATGGAGCCTATTCCAGAGTTCATGTATTTAGTGAGAGTATCTGAAGCAAGTAGGGTGACTCTGAAGTTAAAAAAAAACACATCCCATACTACATTGTCCGTTTTATGTGCCTGTCACCCCACAAAGGTCAACCTAAATCAACTCATAAAGATAGAATCAGATAAACCTAATTTAGGGGATACTGCACAGTGTATGATTCCCCAAATCAGTGTCATGAAAGAACAAAGCAGAAAACTCTTGTAGAGCAAAGGAAGTAAGAGAGTTGTGACGATACCACCTTCATGGGTAAGGCACGCATGTGGTTGGGAGCACAGGGCGGCGTGGGGGGAGTCCTACTTGCGTGCATGCAGGAATGTGAATATGGACTGTATGTTAGCATTGCATCGTTGTATTACTAGGTTTGCTGTTAATAATACCATTGACCTAGAGCTGTGGGGGAAGAGCTTGTATTTAAGGAGTTACATATAGAAATATTTAGAGATGAAGCATCCTGATGTCAATGATTCATTTCAACTTAGACTGAGTGGAGGGGCATGTCTTAAGCTTAAGAGTGGGAACACATGATTCAGCACTGGTGAAGCCACGAATCTAAGTGAAGGATATATATATTTATTTATTTATTTATTTATTTATTTATTTATTTATTTATGGTTTTGTTCTTATGACTGTTAAAGGTTTGAAACATTTCCAAGTAAGTAGTCATTCTTCTCATTTTCCAGTGGGAGTTTGTATCAGCTTTCAGACAGGCCCCTCGTCAGCAAAATGCGTTTGCAACAGTGAATGCTGGAATGAGAGTCGTTTTCAAAGAGGATACAAGCACCATTACAGACCTGAGCATCTTATACGGCGGGATTGGTACCACTGTAGTCAGCGCAAACAAGTCCTGCCAGCAGCTGATTGGAAGGTGACTTACAAAGTTTTACTCTTACTCTGTAAGTCTCTTGTCATTTGAGTAGTGGCAACTGACCTGATTGGCAAAGGGAAGGGGTTGTGCCTTCTCTCTATGGAGTATAGCGCTTAAGGAAGCACAAGAAAATGGCGTCTACGACAACATTGGTGGGTGTCATGATATTCCTGTGAGAGAAAATAAACTTGAGTAACCTCTGTTTATGGTTGAGATTTATTTTGGTAAGCATTAGATGCTTGTTTGGCTCTGCCCACACTGAGCTGGTCACACTCCCTCCTGTGTTTAGGCATTGGGATGAAGAGATGCTGAATGACGCTGGCAAGATGATTCGTGAAGAAGTCTCCCTCCTGACAGCAGCCCCTGGAGGAATGGTGGAATACCGAAAGACTCTCGCCATCAGTTTCCTCTTCAAGTTTTACTTAGACGTGTTGAAACAGTTAAAGATGAGGGTAAAGTTGTGTTTGCCTGTGGGATGACCTGGGGAAGAGAGTGTATTCTAGATGCTTCTCCAGCTTCTGGGAAGGTTAAGGGGACAAGCACCATGTGCTGACCCCACCATAGTTCTGCTTGCAAGCTACATTTCTGAGGCCCATATTCAGCAAAACCCAAAGCTCTCAAGTTCACTCAAGATTTCCAAAAACAATAAAAACAAGTCAGTAGAGATACTGCAGAAACCTTTAAAATCCTTTGTCAACGCAGTCTTCATAGGAACTACTTTCCACTAAACAAACTACATGTCTTCATTCCAGGACCCCCGTAGATACCCTGACATCTCACAGAAACTCCTACACATTCTGGAAGACTTTCCTTTGACCATGCCTCATGGGACACAGTCATTTAAGGTGAGTCCATTTTCTGAATGAATACAACAGCTTAAAGAGGTTGCAACTGTCTTTTGACCTGCTGTTATTCTGAATTTCAACTTGCTACTATGTTTTGTTGTTGTTTACTTGTTATTGGTTCTTTGTGAATTTCACATGCTCCCCAGTCCCACTCAATTTCCCCTTCCCTCTCCGCCCTTGCAACTGCCCTGTTGTGGAAGCCTCTTTTGTTCACACTTTGCTTGCAAATGTTTATTGCAGTGAGTCATTGGTCTGGTTTGAGGCCTCTGGTTTCTGGTACTCGATCAATACTGGAATCTTACTGGGACTCCTCTGGGATGTCCTGTTGTTGTCATGGAGATCCCATAGCTTTGGATCTGTAGGACTGGTCTTTTCATGCACTCCAGTCAGTGGGGTAGGTGTTGGGATGGGACAATTCAAAGCCCTGGATCTAGGCCTGAGATCTGAGCTGGCCAGTCCGCTGGCTCTCCCACTCTCAATCTCTCGTACCATTGGGGCTGACTCACCAGCAACCACCAAAACCAGGGCCAGCTCTACCCTGCTGCCCAGGCGAAATGCAGGGGCCCACTCTCCCAAGTGTTGCCTCTGGTGAGGGACAGGACCAGTTCTCCATCTCTCAAGACCCCTGGGCCAGCTTTCCTGCCTGCTGCAGGTGATGAGGCGTGAGGGAGGGAAAGGCTATCTCTTCCTCATCCACATCACCGCACTGGAGATGAGTAGTAGAGTCAGATTTTCCAGGCTTGTATCCTTGGGGCCGGCTCACTCACAACTCTCACAATGTGCGGGCTGCTAGGGACGGGGTCAGCTCTCCTGCTCTCAAGCCCCCAGGGCGCGCTCTCCCATGGTACCGAGGTAAGGAATCAGGGCAGTTCTGCACAGCCCTCAGAAATTAACATGTTCCTAGTTAGCAGCCCATACCAGGGACAGCCGCCTAGCCTTCGGTGTTAACAGAACCCTGCTGCTATAGGGCCATGGGCCCAGACGTGCCCCTCGGTGGCAGCACAGGCCAGGAGCCCTCCATGGTCCCAGGTGGCATCACCAGCTACGCACATCAGGCTGTTCCCCCCTACTCTTTAGTCTCCAGTTCTGCCTCTCTTCATTGTGCCCACGTCCTTCTGCTTCTCTTTCTCTTCCATTTCTCCACCACTTACTTGCTTCTCTTAGTGGTGCCCGGAGTCTCTGAGTGTCTGGGGTCATCTCAGGAGTGCTATTCCCTGCTTGTGGATTATGGAACCAGGCAGGGATCATCTTGGGCATGGTCTGCTCACCCCTTAGACCTACACAGCACAGGGCTGGTGGTTGTCTGAAGTTAACTCTTTGGGGGTGGGAGTGGGGCGGAGACAAACTGACGATCCTCGATCCTCTCGAGCTCGCTTTTCTCAGAGAATGTTAGGCTACTAACCCTTCAGATGTTCAGTGGTCAGAACACTAAGAGTAGACAGAGGCTGTCTCCTCTCTGCCACCTACTGACACACATGTGACACAGCATGGACTCAGCTTTTAAGAAAGGTTCAGCTATGGAATGGTTTTCATAAGCAATAGTCAGTTAGAAAATGTAGTGTAGTAGTAGGTCCTACTAATGATAGCAAAGCAAAAACTAAATTCCTAGAAATGAAACGAGGGAAAAATATACAGTGCATATGTAAAATAAACTTTTAAATTATGGATAAACATTCAAAAGAAAGCAGACTTAAATAAAAAGAAATGCAATGCATAGCTAGGAATACATAGTATATAAAAATAACAAGTTCTCCTAAATAATGTATATATCAAATATATTTCCAATCAATATACTGACAAGAGTTTTGAAAATTTTGATTTTAAGGTTTATCTAGAAATATGAAAGTAGACATTTATTTTAAAAAGTAGTGAGTATTCTGCCCAACCCTACTCAGCACAAAGATGGCGTCTGTAGCTCTAATAGTTAAGTATGTAGGCATTATATGATTAAATATGATTATTTTAGGATTCAGGAATACATTTAAAAGAACCATAAAGCAGCACCAAGTCCAGAAACAGACCAGGAAGTGTGTCATCACAAAAAGCACACTTCAAATAAACCACAAAAAGGAGAGTTTAGGTAGAGATTTCTGGGCAAGTCACTTTAAAAGCAAAAAAACAAAGCCATGTTTCCCACCTCACAGTGAATGTAAATTCCAGATCTATTCATTTTTAAACATTAAAACTGCACCATGAGGTGCACTAGGTTTTGGGGTGCATGCAGATTCTTTGAGTCTGAGCCCTCCAAACAGGACCCGAAACCCAGAGAGAAAAAAAGCCTGACAGATCCAGCTACATAAAAGAGAATGCGTGAACAATAAGAAACAGTCACAACAAAACCTTACAGATTAACAGACACGAAGAACTGGCAGATCACCGGGGGAGAAAATGAACTTACAACATTAAAATGTGCAAAGCTTTGCTCAGAATTTTTAAAATGCATTTTAAAGCAACAGCGAGATAAAGTTCCAGTCTATCGGATAGGAGTAATTTACATTTTGATAGTGCCCAGGTCTCATTGGACTTGAAGTATTTTTCTGCAAACATAGTATTTGTTTAATAAAGTTACTGAAACAGAACAACCTATTTGTATAGTTGGGAGGAGGGTTCCAGGAGTCCCCAGCAGGGGGCAGCAGAGACCTCCTGCGTTGTGTGTATTCATTTCTCATCCTCGGTTTAGGAGAGAGGCTTTGTGTGTGTGTGGTTTCTGAGGCAACAGTTAAGCTGAGTTATCACTTCTTGTCATCTTCTCAGTGGTGGTTCAGGCAGCTGCTGGCTGGATCTTATCTGGAGAGCTTTCTCACCTGGCTCCATGTTACTCTGCGGAGGAGACATGAACTAACACCTATCTGTTCACCCTCCCCTAGGGCACCACTGACAGGACAAAGGCATGAGCCCATCCAGCTTGGTCAAATGATGAATGCATTGGATTAATTTACAGGGGCATATATGAGGGATTACTCACAGGACTTCGGGTAGCCCCCCCAAACAACTGTATGCCCAAAGCTCCCACCCTCCTGACCTCTCTAGTCACTCACATGAACTCAGACTCCTGTTTAAATCAGCAAAGGCCTGCTTACCCAGGCCTCTGCCCTCTGCTCCCATGAAAGAAGTCTGCCCTGAGCCCAGCTCAGCTGGCTTTCATGGTGGATGTCTCTGTACTTAACTAATGCAGATTAGCTTGGAAGGAATGTGGTAGCTTTTTAGCCCTCGCTATGATAAAATACCTGAGATAAATCAACTTAAAAAGAGGACAGGTTTACTTGGCTCGTGGTTTCAGGAATTTGCACTAAGATGGTTGGCTCCAGTTTGTGGGAGATGGTGGTGAGGCAGAGCCTCCTGGAGGACAGTGTGGTAGAGCCAGGTTGTTTACTTAATGGCATCCAGGAAGTGAATATGAAGAGGAAAAAGAGCCGTGGTCCTGATATTTTCTTCAAGGGCATGGCTCCTAGCCACCTAACTCCTTTCTGCTGGGCTCTACCACTTCTCAGTATCCCCCAGGCTGGTCACCAGGCCTTCATCACATGAGCCTTTGGGGGAATAATTCAGACCCACATTATAGACGGAAGCATAATAAAACTTTATACCTGTGTCTTCCTATCAACTACAAAGCTGCCTTTAGAAGTCTTGATGCACCCTTCTCTGGGCAGACATGGGCTGTCACCAAATCTATCTTTGTTCAAGTCAAGTCTCAACTTGTCTCATCTTTAGCACACGTGAGTACCTTCTCTGTTCATACAGATAAGCAACAGAAATAAAGACAGTATAAGTTGAACTAGGCTACTTTAGAAAGCTTGCCTCAAGAGAATGGAAAAGATGCCCAGTGACCCATGATCCTTCTGACCCATGATCTTCCTGAACCATGAACAGTCTTGCTTAATCATTTTGCTCTGTTCTCTGTTCTCTTAACACAGGATGTAGACTCCCAACAGCCACTGCAAGACCCAATCGGGCGTCCCATCATGCATCAGTCTGGCATCAAACACGCCACAGGGGAGGCAGTATTTTGCGATGATATGTCTGTGTTGGCAGGGGAACTCTTCTTGGCGGTGGTAACCAGCAGCAAGCCACATGCTAAAATCATGTAAGCTATGGTGACCAAGTTAGGTGGCTTGGAATACCCAGCAGGTACCTAGGGACATGGTTGCCTCTTAGCAGCTAATCCTACCCAACATACTGAAAACATAATCTGAGTATGTATCCTGAAAATACAAGATGATAGAAAGACTGTGGGCTTGGGAGTGTAGCCAAGGATGCCCCTGCTGAATGAGTGGCTTTCCTCTGAAGAACTGGCCACTGTTATCTAAGAATTTAACGGGAGCAAGAGCAACTTTTCTGCCTCATTCGATCCTCAAAGCTGTGATTCTCTGACTTATGAATGTCTACCCTCAGAGGAGCTCAAGTTCACAAAGTGTGAGCACTTGAGCACTGGCCTAAGAAGCATAGACACACCCTGAAAAGTGAGGATAGTCTGTGCCCAGGGGAACTAGTGTCCTCCACCTCCTGCAACGTCTGCCTCATGTTTATACCCCCACACTGTGGACTTGCCTGCTGATGTTCATGTGGCTCACAGGATGGTTCTCAGAGTTCCCTTTCTCACACAGATGAGGTCCTTGCCACTGGGTGACACACTGTGTTTCTGTTCCTTTCCTAGCTCCCTTGATACCTCCGAGGCCTTGGCATCACCTGGTGTGGTTGATGTGATAACAGCTCACGATGTGCCTGGTGACAATGGCAGAGAAGAAGAAAGCCTGTATGCACAGGATGAGGTAGTGTGATGCTGATGTCTCAGGCTCTCATGACACAGTAACTTTTGGCAACAAATGCAGGGTTTTATTTACATATACACATATGCATGTATATATGCATGTATATATACATACCTATGTGTGTACACATATACATATGTATATGTGTATACACATTTACTCTTTCTAATGACCTGAGACTAACCACCTGTACTAAGTTTTGTAACTGACTTGAGGCAGCAAGAACAACCTAAGCTGGCTCACTTCTCTTTCTTTTAAGACAAAGACACTGAGGCTCTTGGGCTTTGGTGACTTGTCTGAGGTACACTGTACCTCAGGTACTGGTGTGGCTGAGGCAGTGTTCACACCAGCTCATGCTCTGTGCTACCCACCCCCACCAAGTCCTTCTTCCTCCCCGGTTGACAATGACCTGGCAGCTCCAACTTCCATTCCCTCTGTGTGTCCTCTGCTTCTTCTCAGGTCATCTGCGTGGGTCAGATCGTTTGTGCTGTGGCTGCTGACTCTTACGCTCGTGCCAAGCAAGCTGCAAAAAAAGTGAAGATTGTCTATCAAGACCTGGAGCCCATGATTGTGACAGTTCAGGTAAGTTCTGACCTGCTCAGTCTTTGGGCCACTTGGCAGTGAGTTAGCAAGAGTTGTTAGGTGTCTCAAGATGCAGTACTTGTGAAATTTCTTAGTCCTATGGCAGTTGTCACACACTTGGTTATAACATATACAAACGATGGGGTTTTTATTTATTTATTTATTTTTTGATTGGCTGGTTGGTTTTTGTTTTTTTTTTTTGTTTGTTTGTTTTGTTTTGTTTTTTCTGGAAGTTTTCAGCCGCCTTACTCTTTCTATTAAATAATTCTGACTGGAAATGGGTACCCACTCCTGTGACTGGCTCTAAGAAAACCTGAAACAAAATGGTCTGGTTTTGAATCTTAGAAAGTTCACCATTTGCCTCTTAGTTGGATTTGAAAATTTAGAAATTTGGAATGATTTTCTACTATCTGCCCTGGGTTCCAGCTACGCTGGCCCTGAGCTATCTTTAAGCTTTCTCTTGCTGTCCATGGGACTGGCCCACTCCCCACTGAGTGTGGAGAGGATTTTTCCCCCCTAGGCTTTTCTTTACCTTTTTTCTAAAGTCCGGGGTAAACTGCAGCAATTCCTTGTATTCTGCAACATGCCCACTAGAGAAGGAAGCAGATCCATTCCCCAGCAGAGAGACAGTGACAAGAGTCAGCCACATTGTTTGGCAGACCAGACAGCCCAGTGAGCACTCTGTTCCTTACTAAGGGCCCAGGAAGACCTGTCCACAGATTCATACAGGGAGCTCGAATGTAGTAATTTTCTATCTCAAATCGGAGTTTTCTACCCTGCCTTTGATCATTCAGTTCTTAGATAAAAGACATAAAACACTTATATATATACTAAGTCTTTAAATACTAGATCTGAGCAGATATCTACCTCAAGCCCGAGATATAATTTGTCATACTCTGCCTGGGCCACTCTTACTCCAATTGGCCAGCCCTCATGGTCATGTTTTCATGATTCACCTGCTCCATGGCATCTTCTCCTCTTCCCTCCTCTCTCCCTCCTCTCATGGTCCTGCCTCAGACTCCAAGCCAGGGAACTGAAACCTCCCCTGCCTCCCTTCTACCCAGTTATAGACTGTAGGCATCTTTGTTCAACCAATAGTTTTAAATTATGGAGGAAGGTCACATAGCATGACTGGGCATACGTACAGATTCTCTCTACAGTCGCTTGTCCCGGAGGATTGTATGGTATACCTGTAATATGTTTTTATACCATAATATGTTAAAAATTGTTTCATAAAAATTGTTTCATTTTACTAAAGACATATGCTGGAGCATGGTCTGTCTTAATTGTCAGTCTTAATAGGAATTTCCATAATGGCCATAACTTCTAATAAATGTGTAATTATAGAATTCTAATAAAATGTGTAATTTACAGCCTTTTCAAAAGTTAAAATAGTTGCCTACTGAAATCCTAAATATGTGTCTATAGTATGGTGCACGCATTTCAGTATACCAAACTCTGTAAAAAGAAACACATCCATTTTCCAAATTTCATCTCCTTGGGTACTTTTAAGGTTACTCCCTGTCGGTAATAGAGTTTGGTTATTTAAAGAACAAGTAGCATATGTCTTTACAATCTAAGGAGATTATTGCTAAGTGATAGAAAATTCCTTTTTTAAACCTTTGCTGTTAACCCATTTTTTAAAATGAAATTCTGGAGTCTCTAGCACACCTCCTATCAATAGCTGATCAATTCCATCATTACCTTGTGCTAGAGGCCTGGTAGACCTGTATGAAGTTGGATATGTGTTATATACAATGGATGATTTCTATCTGATCACTTGTTGTAGTTGAATAAACAGTGCAGTCTATTTGAAACCATCCTAAGTTGAGCAGTTTCTATATACAAAACAACTCTTTCTGTATATTTAGAGTCAGTTGCAATATTAAGAGATTCTTGAAAATCTAATAACACCATAAGAATAACATATAACTCTGGTTTTTTAACTGAATTATAAGGTCTCTCAACCACCTTATGTTTTCTGACTTATTTCCTGCCTTTCCTGATTTATTTGCATACAGTCGAATACACTTGAGGTCAAGTGCTAAGGGAAAATAAGGATGACCAGATTAACCTTACCACACGGTTCATTGCATCAGAATAGGACCAAGATAAGGAAGATTAAGTAATAGTGAAGAGGTCAAGAGTAAAATCCAAGCAGCAGGGGAAGAAAGCACAGGTGGACGCCTTCATAATTTTCCTGACTATGACTCAACTTCTAACTTCTGTAAGAGAAAAGATTGATTAATTAGTGATGTAAAATCTATACCTCAACACGAAGAAAAACACGCTAAGAACAGAAGACAGTCAATGGCTGGAAAAAATTCTGCAAGCCACAGCACAGAAAACAAACATATTCCCTAACTATATAAAGATTTCCTAGAAATCAATAAAAAGAGCAACTAGGAACACTGAACCAAGGATACAAGTAGACTGACTGAAAGGAGAAATTGCAAATGCCAACACATGAACAGGAGCAATTTAACAGGTAGAATGAACTGCCATTTTCAACAAAAATATCATGTTCAGGTCTTATCTGTATAATGGAACTGAATCTTGATTCATGGTGCAGTGGTAGAGTGCTTGCCTGGCATGCAGGAGGCTCTGAATTCAACCTTGTTGAACACACACACACACACACACACACACACACACACACACACACACAGGAAATCTGTGGAATTGTGCGCACTTTTTAAATGAGCGCATTCCTTATTCATGGCTGAGGAAAGATCTCTAAACTGAACTGATGAATGAAGGCAAAAGTGATCATAAGGAGGAGGGTAAGAATAGATACCTGTGTGTATCTGCATATATCTAGAATACATAAAAAGTAACAGTAGTGCTCACCTTTGAGGTGTGCACCCATGCACACCCACACTTCAACAGCCTGTGGAGGTGCTGTGGTATCACTCTGCAAACACTGGGATGTGTTGATTAATTTCAAAAAAGTTTTTAATAAAAGTTTTGAAAAGAAAACAGTAAACTATCCACAAAATGTATCAAGAATACAACCAGGTGAGATTTTGAGAGGCACTTGGGTAAGTTAAGAAATAGGGTTTTGTCTGTGTGATTCTAACTACTGAAAACATTCATATGTGTATACGATCCAGTATACATATACATAAACTATATATATACATATACATATGAATTCATCAATACATCTAGCTGTGACTGGAGGGCAAAGTGAACACTAAAGCTCATGTAAGGATATTTAGGCTAATCTAGCATTAAGCCTCCATAATGTGTTTCTTCCAAAGATAAAGGACACAGGTGTTCCCGTTCAGGGAAAGTTGACATACAGAGTTACATAAGGGACTCTATTACACCACCATGATCATATCTTCCAAGATGCACCAGCTGAGAAGATAAGATCTAAGGTGTCCCCATATTCACTGAGGCATTACAAAGTCATGTTTAAAGCATGTGCTATCCTAGGGGATTTGGAAATTGATGGTTATCATTATGTATGGGTTTCAGCATGCAGGATTTACAAGTGACCAAAATGAGCAACAATAATCCCTTTCATCTGTTACCCTCCCAGGATGCTCTGCAATATGAATCATTCATTGGACCTGAAAAAAAACTAGAGCAAGGAAATGTCCAGTTAGCATTTCAGTGTGCTGATCAAATCCTGGAAGGTAAATTCATCTGCTGTCGGGTATAGTTGAAGGAAGGGGTTGAGATGGGGTCTCACTATGTAGCACTACCTTGCCTCAAACTTGCTATGGTGACCAGGCTGGCCTTGAACTCACAGAGATCTGCCTGCCTCTGACTCTTGAGTGCTGGGATTAAAGGTGTGCACTGCCACAACCAGCCCTTTAAGTCCCTTTCTTTCTATCATGGGAGTTTTTAATATATTGATGCTGTGGCTTCTTTATTAGTTGAAGTGAAGCTGGGTGGTGTATCCCAGCATTCTGGATGTCTTCCAAGATGAGTTTGACGGAAGCCTGGGCTGAGGTTTAGCAAGAGCTCTCCCAAAAGCTACCAGCAGGAGGATAAGCTCAGTGAAACTGCTTGCCTAGCACACCCAAGGCCTAAATGAACTTAATGAATCTTAACTCTGCTCATGAAGTGAGTAATGAGAGGGACAACCCAAAATATAAGACTCTGAGAAGATTGGGAGATATATTAAAACGTTTGATTAGGGAGCAGGGATGGTGGTGGTTGTACTTTACAGACAATGAAAAGCATTCTGGTTTTGAATAGGAAACTGGCAGTATCTCAGCTGCCATTTAGAGCACCTGGATCAAAATGGGAAGAAAGGGTCAATCAGAGGTCAGATCAAAGGTCCTTACAATGTCCCCAGTGAGACATAACTGAGACAATAAGGCAGGAGAATTTAAGTGAGAATGTAGGCACTGACTATGTGTGGCCAGCAAGGAAGACTCAGGATGTGCTGTCCAGGGGCAAGTGATACTATTAGCAACATGGCAGACATGTTTGTGGGCAGGCGGATGTGGGATTCAAGAAGCCAGAAGGACCTGATGGGCACTGACCAGAAAAATGAGGTGGAATTCATTAGCAGTTAAGAATTCAGATGCTTGGCTAACTCAGACGGACACCCACAACCAAACAGTGGATGGAGCTTAGGGACTCTTATGGAAGAATAGGAGGAAGGACTGTGAGCCCCAAAGGTGATAGGGACCCCACAGGAAGACCAATAGAGTCAACTAACCTGGAACATTGCAGCTGTCAGAGTCTGAACCAAAGAACATACACGGGCTGGACCTAGGCCTCCCCACACACAAGTACATGTGCAGCTTGGTCTTCATGTGGGTCCCAAACAACTGGGGTTCTTCCAAAAGCTGTTGCCTGTACTTAGGATATGTTGTTCTAGCTGGGCTGCCTTGTCTGGCCTCAGTGGGAGAGGAAGCACTTAGCTTAGCAGATACTTGAAGTGGCGGGAGGAGGGGGAAACCCAGGGGGCTCCCACCTGCTCAGAGGATTGTGGAGGGGGTGACTGGGAGGAAGGCAGTTAAGTGGGATGCAAAGTAGATAAGTAAAAATAATAAAATTAAATTTAAAAAATCAGATGCTTGGAAAAGAGTGGAGCTGGAGACCAGCTTCGAGAGAATCCGTAAGAATCAGTCTAATCCCTGAAGTATCAAGAAAGATCTAAACATCTACTTAAAAATCCATATTCAACCTGATTTCACAGGCAGTTGGCATGACCACCAAGCAAAAAAGATCAAAACCTGATGTTAGAGTCAAAATTGATACTGTGAAAAGAAAAACTTCATACAAATTAAAGTTAGGAGTTTAATTGAGTGAAAGATGACTCTCAGATTAGGCACACTGAGAGCAAGCCGCTCTCTCAGTGTGGACAGGAGGATTCATAGACAAGAAGTGAAGTGAGGGGCAGAAACTGGTCAGTTGGTGGCTTGGGAGAGGCTGAAGCTCAGTCACTGGGTTAATAGCAGAGACAGGCCTGTTATATATATATTAAAAAATAAATAAAAACAGCTCCTGGTTAGGCTTTCAGTCCACTTACATAACTAATTAGGGTAAAGTTTTTTATTGCAAGTATGGAGGTGTTCTGGGGCCAGATTAATTTTTAACACAACAGTATTACAATAAAACATAGTCATCAAACACATGACAAAAGGAGGTGTGGAAAGAAAATGGGGACAGAGAGAGCGAGAGGGAAGGAGGGAGGGAGGGAGGGAGGGAGGGAGGGAGGGAGGGAGGGAGGGAGGGAGGGAGGGAAGAAGAAAATCTTCAGTGAAGATCTGCTGAACTCTTTACAATTTCAAACCTGTTTCCCAGAGAAGTCCAATGAACATGGTGAGTCCAGGATGTTCACCCAGGACTCTCAGCCATGATAGTCAGTAAATTCACAAAAGGAGTGAACACAGCCTAGAAATCCAGATCACCTTAAAAGTTGTATCTGTGGATTTATCATAAACACTCCATGAAGTCTTTTACTCCTGCACATATCTCAACCTACTGCAAACCAAACTTTTTTTTTTTTATCTTTTCTGCATTTATTTGTTTGGCGCATGTGTGCGTGCATGTGTGTGTGTGTGTGTGTGTGTGTGTGTGTGTGTGTGTGTGCACGCGCACCTACTAAGTACACACTTGTGGAGATCAGTGGACAACTTTTGGGAGTTGGCTTTCTCCCATTGAGCCATCTACTGACCACAACTTTATTTTTTAATACCTGTGATTGATCATAGGTTTCTAAAACATTTATTTACTACTTGGGTGAAATTTGTAAAAAGAAAAAAAAAAGAGGAGGAGGGGGAGGAGAGTTTATCCTGCACACCTCCCCTCCCTCATCACGTACACCATTTGTTCTTTCTACCTGAGGTCTCTACTTTTCCTGGGTGGTTGTGTGGCTCGGGTACTGTTTACAGTGTTGAGAATCCATCTCCACATATGCCAGCTAGGCAGGTACTTGACCACTGTGGGACCGAGTGCAGTCTCTTCTATCTCAGTAGATAACTACAATGTAGTTTGTGTGGTTTAAGGCTTCCAATAAACAGAAGAAAAGGCATCCAGCTAGTTGTCGGGATTCAAGTACAAGCTTCTATATGTGTAAAATCATTAACCATCCTGGGCAGCCTCATTACAGAAATGAATTTACCCTTAGGTAAAAGCATCTTATTCTTCAGTCTTACCTGATTTCCCAATTGTCACTCAAGCCAACAAAAGTTAATTTCTAGTTCTTAAGAACATGGTGACTGAGTAAGGAAACGGAGCCAAGCCCATAGGAGATTTTAAATTGCATGTAATTGCCCAATTATACATACTGATGGCTGCTTTAGGAAACTTTGTCAAATTGCAATGATTCTTTGAAATCAAGACAGGAAACTAAATGCCATTCCCATGACCTGAAATAAAATAATAACATTTAGCAAAATATGCCACAGTCTGCTTCAGATGTGTTTAACAATGCATCTCTAAAACGATCCGTGTTTGCTGTGTCCAAAAGGGGAGGTGCATTTGGGAGGCCAGGAGCATTTTTACATGGAGACTCAAAGCGTACGTGTGGTCCCCAAGGGAGAGGAGAAGGAGATGGACATATATGTGTCAAGCCAAGATGCAGCATTTACGCAGGTAGGTTTCATCACACTCATATGACTTAAAGGTAAGAGTAACATTCAGACAAAAGTTGAATATCAAATCGGGGCAAAACCAAGCCCTAATCTATACCGCTTCCCTTTAGCCTTCCACAAAAGTCTACCCACTTTGTCTCAAATGATAACTGCCTCCTGACTCACTAGGAAGTAAACCGAGGCTACAGGATATGGCTGCTTCTAGTCTTCATCTTCCCAAAGCCCCTCCCACCTCTAGCCTATGGTGAAGGGCACTCCCTCCTCTCCAGCCCAAAGCTTTGCCTTTGCTGTGTCTATAATGTTAATCTGTAGTTTTTAGTACCTATTCAGATCAGTAGATTAAAATAAGCCTGCCCTATTCATGTACATGTGTGCATATGTGGTGTGTGTGTGTGTGTGTGTGTGTGTGTGTGTGTGTGTGTGTGTGTATGCATGTGTGTTCATGTGGGTGCACATGCATGTGTGAAAGCATGTGTACAGGCCAGAGGTCAACCTCAGGTGTTGTTCCTTGGGTGCTGTCCACCTGGT
This sequence comes from Arvicanthis niloticus, assembly GCF_011762505.2. Lineage (NCBI taxonomy): Eukaryota > Metazoa > Chordata > Mammalia > Rodentia > Muridae > Arvicanthis > Arvicanthis niloticus. The sequence continues at coordinate 124,385,250 of NC_047660.1, read as the reverse complement.
TTTTTGAGACAGGGTCTCTCACTGGCCTGAATCTTCCCATGAATGCTAGGCTGATCAGTGGGTACAGGGGATCTGGTCTGTCTCCTTTACCTCCATGCTGGGGTTGCAACTTTGACACCACCTCAGCTGGCTTTTTCTGGGGATTGACATTGGGTCTGCCTGCTTGTACAGCAATTAATTTTTTTAACGGAGCTATCTCCCCAGCCCAAAGATGGCCCATTCTTAAAAGTAACCCCACCCCCACCCCAGCTAGCCTGTTGTGAGTTCAAGACTAACCTAAATCAGTGAGACTTTGTCTCAAAAACTAAACTAGCGGGCTGGAGTACAGAGATGACTCAGCACTAAGGGCACATGGACCCAAGTTCAAGTCCCAGCACCCACATCAGGCAGCTCACAAGCACTTGCAACTCCAGCTCCAGAGGATCCCACACCTCTTGCTTCTTCTAACACCCACACTTGTGCGTGCGTGTGCACACACACACATACCCTTAAGTAAATTGAAATAAAGTTAAAAGTGTGCCCTGATTCTGCTTCAGCTGTAGCTTGCCTTCACCTCTCCTCCCCTTCTGAGACACGTTGTTACAGTGGTTTGCATTTCCTTATGCTTCCGCTCAGTTTTTGCCACACTCAGCAGTTGCTGCTGCTCCTCTAAACACACTGTTTGGACATCCTCACAGCCATCCCCTGCACGTCACTAGTCCTAATGTTCTCCATGTAACTTGCTATGGAGGTTTGGTTTTTTTTTTTTGTTTTTTTGTTTGTTTGTTTTTTTTTGTTTTTGTTTTTGTTTTTTTCCAAATGGTTGTGATATTTCAAAATAAATATTTACATAGTAAAAATATAAGAAGGAAATGTGCTAACTAGGTGTGTTTATGCAAACACACATATAGCCATGTGTTCCTACAGTATTTTCCTTATATTTACAACGAAGTCATTCTTGGGGAGTTTAACGTGAATGAGCCATAGCCAAGTTTCCCCAGGAGGCTCAGTCACAGCTAAAGACAGGTCGGTTCTCTCTGCCCCAGTTCTACTGTATTTCAGAGTGTCTAGCCTTTCTTACTCCTGCACAGCGCCATAAACATTACACCTTTGATCTCAGGCCCTTCAGAAACTACATAGGTTATCCTGAGTATATAGACACTAATTCTGTTCACCATCAAGTTTGCACAACCCTGCCCCATTACTCCCTGCTCAGGATGCTTCAGGTGTGTGTGTGTGTGTGTGTGTGTGTGTGTGTGTGTGTGTGTCCCTTTCCAGTCATGATCCTGCTTTCTTGTGTAAGCTCTTTGTAGCATGCTATGCTGGTGGCCATACTCTCTACCCATTGAGTCAGAGCAATTATCCCCTGATTGATGTCGGAGGTAAACATATATTCTCTGCTGAGCAGAAGTATAAATTATTTAAAGAATGAGAGTTGCCATTCTTTAAACTCCCCAACACACACACACACACACACACACACACACACACCACTATGTTGTAGCATGAACCCCCTGCAGCCACTTTTGGCTGCAGCCTGGGTTGTTACCATCCCCCCTCTGATCCACTTGCTTCCACTTCAGACCATCCCCTGAGTCATAGCAGGCTCAGATTTACCCCATGCATCACGGTCCACCAATGAGCTCTGCCAGCCTGACTAGGAATCGTGTAATATTTCCTTTTGCACAGTGCCCAGCTTCCTCGGCCTCTTATGCCAGCCCATTTATATAAGGAATTAATGCTCAGAGCTAGGGGACTTCGCAGGATTGTAGAGATTGCTGCACAGAGGGGAATGAGGAGCTCAGGGTGGCTATTTGTAATGTGATCTATCATTCATTTAATTTTGAAAAGCCATACCAACGCATCCTCTCAGCTGCCATGTTGCAAGCATCCATAGCATTGTCTGCAGTTGGTACTCAAAATAGATAAAGAAGTATGTTCTTATTGTAGGCAGTGAGAAAATACTATGAACATCCTTTGTAAATGAACTTCTTGCTAACTGTATGTGTTCTGTTTCCCCTTCTGGGGGGGGGGGGGTCCTGTGGCCAACCGCTCATAGGAAATGGTGGCTCGCACCTTGGGCATTCCAAGGAACAGGATCAACTGCCATGTGAAAAGGGTTGGTGGAGCCTTCGGAGGGAAAACAAGCAAGCCTGGCCTCCTGGCATCTGTGGCAGCTGTGGCCGCACACAAGTGAGTGGATCTGGGAGCCACACCCACATGGAGATGGCTCCTCTGTGTCCCAGTTCTTACCCTCTGGTCCCAACAATTTCAAGGACAGTTTTTGGGAGACACTCCCAACATGTGCCAAGGGATTGCTCGCCTAGTCAGCCTCACTGGGGGAGGGGGCCCAGTGCTGGGAACAGGTTGACTCACTTGTCTTCCTGCTTTCCCACAGAGTCAGCAGCAGGGTGGGTTCTGTCTCACATGCCTGCTGCCTTTCGGCTCAACTGCTAAAGAAACAAAAATTAGTTGACAGACAGTTTGATTAGTCCTTAGTATTCATCGAGACATAAGCAAAAGCCCATAGAGATAGAAGGGAGGATGAGGGGAAATGAATATTTGGATGTTATCTGTGTGGCTGGTTGTTACTCCGTGAGTAAGAAGAAGATACCTGGTAGTAACATTAAAAATTAAGTGTGCTTAGAAGGACAAAAACTGCTGATGGCCACACTTCCTGGAAGAGCTATGTGGCTGAGGACTTCGGCAAGACACTTGTTTCTCACTGAGCCCCCTTTTGAATTTTTTACATTGTCTTATGTGTATGGATAACCTACTAAAATAGTGAGGCTATTACTGAGGCACACGGCTAACAAGGCGTGCTGCTGTAATGACGGAAAGGCCAGATCACAAACCCTGATTCCGGAAGGCAGATCTGATATCTCAGATAACCTAGGATCTAGAAGGAGTACTCAGGACTCACAAGCCACCTCTTTCCCTCCCTTCCTATCTCCCTCCCTCCCTCCTTCTCTCTCTGTCTCCTCTCTGTCTGTCTGTCTTTCTCTCTGTCTCTCTCTGTCTCTCTGTCTCTCTCTCTCTCTCTCTCTCTCTCTCTCTCTCTCTCTCTCTCTCACACACACACACACACACACACTCAACTCCCCCATCTCTCACTCACTACATCCTAGAAAAGACACAGCTACAAAGAAATGAAGCATATGCTTAATTTTAGTAACCCCAACCACACTTAAGAGCTTCATAACGGGGAGTTCTTAAGTGACTCATTGAAGGAGAAGAAGGTAGGGTTGACATGATTGAGCATGCCACCAGATGTCTATGCTTTGTTGTTTTTAATCTATGCATGATGTATACGTGGGCTACATCACATATATGGAGCTCAAAGGACAACATTATGGAGTATGTTCCTTTCTTCTACCTTTATGTGGGTTCTAGGGATCAAACCCAGATTGCCAAGCTTACATGCTAGCACCTTTCCTCATGGAGCCACCTCCTCAGCCCCAATCTGTGCTGTTTCCTTAGAAGGTGACATCTGATGTTCACCTGGAGGGACTCTGAGATACAGACTGAAGTTGGAAATGACCAGAGGAGACTCTGGAATTCCAACTGCAGTCATCTGGAAATGGAAATTAAGGCTTTGCCAAATGAGCACTTATTGAAAGAGGAGAAATAGAGCATAGAAATTTTGTAGAAGAAAAAAATAATTAGATTTAACATGAATTGGTATTTGGACAAAGAACACAAGGAACTAAGGTATAAAATTGGACTTGTGTATCAGCTAGACAGCGGCACCACTAACATTAGTGGAGTGAGGTTACAAATGGGATAATACAGGATTCACATACACACACAAGTCTCCTTGTTTGGTTTTAAATTTCCCAAATTGCTCTGGGGGTGGAAGGTGGGAATCTAAGTCACGGCTGTTAACCTTTTCTAAAACTTTGGAGTCAGATCTGTAGCAGTCACTGGCAGGCTTGCCTGTGACACCAGACAGAGGAGCTCTCTCCCTTCCTTCCTGTGAATGAATGAACACCTTAAGCCTACAGGAAGTTTCCCAGTCACACCATTTACCCAGAAGCAGCAAAAACCTCCCAGCTCCCTTCTCTCTCCCGAGAGTGGCTGTATTCTGATTCTTTCTCCTTTGATTTGTGGAATGACAGTGGTTGCTGGCACATTCTGCAAACCTGAACTCATAATCTCACATTGATTGGAATTGTGATTCCCTGTTTTCCTCTCTAGGACTGGCCGCCCAATTCGTTTTATTCTAGAGCGTGGGGATGACATGTTGATAACTGGAGGACGTCACCCACTACTCGGGAAATACAGGGTGAGTGGGTAGCAAAGTCCCTGCACACATGCCACTTCAGGGGCCTGTGGCTTGCAGCTCCAGTCCTTTGGAGCTCTCTGCTCACCCTTGCAGTATGATGTGTGTGCTTTGGCCTTCTTACCAAGCCTCAGTATCACCAGTGTGACCTGTGGGTCACTGCACATAGAAGGAAAAGAGAGGCTAATACAGAGACTAGGGGCATGACCAAGATGGACGGAGACTGGCATTTGTGGGTCTGCCCATCCCTGGGACCTTTAGAAGACATGTTTCTGGATTTGAGACTTCTCTGAATTTGACTCATCATTCAATTCATTCATGAATTGAATTCAAAATACTTCCTCTTTGCCAGAAGATTGTTTTCTAGCAACTTCAACCTGGTAGAATACAAAGCCCTGTAGGACACAGAAAATATGCCGAGAAACAAGCAACAGACCCGACCTCCCGAGCCTCAACTTTAGACCCCAGAGACTTCAGCCCTTAGGAGAGGAGACTGTGGACAGTAACATAAAGCCTGAGTGTTTTCTCACTGTGGTCAGATACAGATCCTTACTCAGGAGCAGGGACCTTCCCTAAGTTATTCCTGCAGCTGAACCCCAAAACCCCATAGAGTGTTCCCCCTGTTTTCTTCAGAATGCTTCCTGCATGCCAAATGCCACCCTGCTTATTCCCTTCTGAGTACCTGGTGCATAGTTCCCAATCAGGTGGCTAGTGGTAAGCCCATCTCCCCACCAGATCAATGGCTTCTTGTGCAGGAGGCTTGTCTGTTTTCTTGGTATCTCCCACATAAACAAAATATGCACTCAAGTGAAGTGTGTGATGGTCAACACTCTGAAAAGGACTCAGAGGTCAGACAGACAGATAAGCCTGTTCTCGTTGGAGTGGTCATTCATTCAACAGACAAATACCGGGTTCCACAGGACCTACCACAATCAGTTGAGCCAGCCAAACCAGGGGACTGAGAACTCAGTCCACCGCAGTGTTCCTTTGTAGTTTCCAATCTTCCCCTTCCAACTAAGTATATTGTAAACTATTGCCAAAATAGATGGTATTTTTGTAATACTGTGATAAAAGCTACTTGCTTTGTGGGAAACAAAAATAAATAGAGGAAACTCAGTATGTGTGGGCTGAAGGGGAGAGCCATCTTGGATGAATGTTCTGAGGGATCAGGAAGCAACCAAGGAAAGAGATATCTAGGGCACATCCCAGTAGGTCAGTTCAGTCGGAATCCCTGCGCCTCCCACAGCTGCTGTGATCACCTCAGGCCCAGCATGAACCCTGATGAACACCCTCCCAGTGCCTGACTAGGTGACCCAGCTCCAGCCTAGCTAGGATGCTGCCATTGCTTAAACTGCTGAAAAGCTATGCAGAATGGAGAAAACCTATTCAGTGTTCTAAAGGAAGACACTACCAGAAAGCAGCGAAGACAGAGCAGACTGCCCCATCTCTTTCTCGTAGGTTTTCAAGACAGTCTCACTCTATAGTTCTGATAGCTTGGACTACAAGTGAACTCCCCACCATTCAGGTCAGCAAAGATCAGAGAGTGGCCACTGGATCAGCAGCAGCAGGGTCACCTGAGCATTTGCTAGACACAGAGATTCCCAGGCCCAGGTCTACTGAGTCAAATACTCTGAGGTGAGACTCAAGTCTTCAGATGGTGGTGACACACATGAACCCTTGGCTTGGGTGACAGCTTTGTCCTTGTTGTCATGCCTGAGGGTACTGAGACATAGAAAAGTAGAGCGAGCATCCCAAAGCAAATGGCAGAAGCTGGGTTTGAACCTAGGCAGCCCATACTCTCAGCATCCACTGAACTTCCACTTGTTCTGCTCAAATGCTCAGGAAGTAGTATTCATACCACAGAACTCACAGAAGCAAACGTTGCTTAACTGTTCACAGATTGGCTTCATGAACAATGGGAAAATCAAGGCAGCAGACATCCAGCTTTATATTAACGGAGGCTGCACCCCAGACGATTCTGAGCTGGTAAGTGACTTGTGAGAACACCTCGCTTTCCCACTCCTAGTGACAGGAGGCTCGATGATGCCCAAGCCTGACTCCTTAGAGGACCAGCTTAGAAGGCCCAGCCCACAGACCCCACCCACTTGCCATGGAAGATAAACTGTGAGCAAGGATGACTTGGAATGCTTCCAGATGTCTACCACCCACTGCCTGAGAAGTCAGGGAGTGGTTAGATGCTCTGGCTCCGAGGTACCCCATCCAGGAGGGTACCCAAGGCTTACTCACTCACTGCACTCTAGGGTCTGGGTGTGAGCCTTTGATTAACGCCTTTGGTTGACTCCCAGAACTTTCCCTGCAGAGAGCTGAGTCTTTCTTTTCTCCTCCTCCTAATGCTCTCTTCTGGGCAGAGCTGGGGGAACTGTCAGGGAAAGAACAGGCTAACATGTGGAGGATAGGGTTTGGGGCTTACCTCAGGCAAATCTCCTCTTTGTGCCAGGGAAAGCTCTTTCCCATACCTCCCGCCTCTTCCCTCCTGCTCAGAGACTAAGCTCTATGTAGGCTCTCATCCAGACCCAACAGCTTTTGCAGTGCCTCTCATCCAAAACTCCTGCAGAGTCCTCCCATGCCTGTCACAACCTAATCCTTTAACAATAGATATGAGGACACCATTGGCCTAATTGGCCCTTTTTCTCTTTCTAAATCTTTCCATCGATTCTAAAGGTGAAAGTAGGTCCACAAAAGTGTGTTGAAACTGGGAACAGCATCTCTTTCTCCTCTTTGGATAAAAACAATACAAATAAACAAAGCAGAGCAAAACCAAACCTTGTAAGTCTTAGGAATTAAAAACAAGGAATGAAACCATAAAACTAAGTACATAGCTATACAAGTTGATGGCCGGGAAACAACGTGTGGGATTCCTTCCTGCCTGTGCCAAGCATGGAGTCAAGGAACACACTTCAGAAGTGTCTAGTGACCTAGACAAGGAATTTGACTGATGCCTAGATGATTTTTTTTTTTTTTTTACCTTGAAACACTTTTTAGGTGATAGAATATGCTTTGCTCAAACTGGAAAATGCTTACAAGATCCCCAACCTCCGTGTCCGAGGTCGAGTTTGTAAGACCAACTTGCCATCCAACACAGCGTTTCGGGGATTTGGCTTTCCCCAGGGGGCATTTGTAACAGAAACCTGTGTGTCAGCTGTGGCAGCCAAGTGCCACTTGCCACCAGAGAAGGTAAGAGGGGCTGACAATTGTTTTAAAGTCTTTAAATAGATAAATGGAACATTTTCAGTTCTCCATACCACATTGTTCCTTAAGTGCTTCATTTGATAACGTGCTGTCTCTGTGATATTCTATGGCCCATCTCTTTAGGGCTAGCTCTTGGAGATCTTTTTGTGAAATTGGGCATTTCATCCACCAGGTTCGAGAGTTAAACATGTACACAACAATCGACAGGACAATTCACAAGCAAGAATTTGACCCAACGAATCTGATAAAGTGCTGGGAGACATGTATGGAAAATTCTTCCTACTATAACAGGAAGAAAGCTGTAGATGAATTTAACCAACAGAGTTTTTGGAAGAAGAGAGGAATTGCCATCATCCCCATGAAATTCTCAGTTGGATTTCCAAAGACATTTTATCATCAGGTAATTATTGGAAACACTTAAAGTTAATTATATATACATATAATATTATATGCATATATATACATTCACATACATATATAGCATATATATAATTTATATATGTGCATATAGCAAAAGCTCTATTGATACTAACTCTTAGAACAGTGGTTCTTAACCTTCCTAATGCTCTGACCCTTTAATACAGTTCCTCAGGTTGTGGTGACCCCCACCATGAATTACTTTCATTGCTACTTCATAAGTATAATTTTGCTACTATTATGAATTGCAATGTACATATCTGATATGCAAGATATACGATTCTGATATGTGACCCTTGTGAAAGGTTGTTTGACACCCAAAGGGATCTCGACCCACAGATTGAGAACCACTGTCTTAGACAATAATTCCCAAGGCAGGGGGTATTTGTTTGTCAGGTTCGATTCTTTTGCCCTCAAAGCTACAATATTGATGGTTGAGCAACTGCTGATAACAAGATCTGTAATTCAGGAGTACTTCCTTAAACCTAATCCTGTCACAGACCTGTTGTGCTCTAATTAACTTCTAAGCATTACTGCTGGAAGCTGTTTCTGAAGCTGCCCTGCCCTGCCTCCCTGATGCTTAACTCTTACAGTCAAGCAATGATGAAATTTGACCTCCCTTAAGGGTTCTTCATTCCAAGCTACAACATAAGCCCTCATCTCTGCTATCTGTTTGTTCTCTATCCTAGTGTGGGGCATATACGATGGTATGGGTAGATGTATTGTTCAGTAGACAGACGAATAGTGTATGGGTGATACACTGTAGCAACCATAAGAAAATGAAGGGATTTTTATTTATTATTTATAATCTTCTTGAAACTGTTTCCTGAGTTTTTGAAGACATGAGCTGAGATTTTATGGGCAACGCTATGCAAGCAAAGTGAGCTCACTGGATCATGCACGGAAAACCCACTTCTGTCAATGATTTTTCATTGTCTGTAGGTTTCTCATAGAGAAACATTTTGCCTTGGGAGCGTAGAGCTAGTCAGAACCTAATAATGAGTCTTTTAAAATCAGAGCCGTCATGATCAAGCAAAGGCAGGGCCCCCAAAAGACAGAGTTGGTGGAATCTTAGAACATGTTTTATGAGAATTGCAGGAGAAGAAAGATGAGAGTATCTGTCGGTGCTGTACTCAATATTCATGGGTTTGCTGCCTACAAGATGGGCATATGAGAATGCTCCACCTCCTGGGACTCCTGCTCCCTTCCCAGGGTGGCCATGAAGAGAGAGCATCCCCACGCTGCAGTGCCTGCAACTAGGTCACACGTCTGCAGCAACTCCTCTGCTGTCTGTGCACTCTGCCAGTAAATCCTTTGAAACCATAACATCGCTGGGCTGTTTTACCACACCCCAGATAATGAGGGGAGGCACCCATCAACGTCAGGGAAGACAATGACTAGTTAGTTATTCAAATCCGTGTCACTAGATATTACCCATGTTGTTAACATGTGCATGGTTGTTCAACTCTAATTGGCCCTGTCTCCTAGAAACAGCTCTATCTACCCTCTCAAAACTAACAAGTTTATCTGCCCAAGATTATACTTGCTCAAAACACTCTCTGCTCTACTCTTGGAAGAAGGTAGCATGAAATCAAATTATACCCACTTTGTAGACTGTATTTCAATAAGGGGTTTCTAGAGGTGGGGCTTAAATCTCTGTTATCCCTTGTTTAGTAACTCAAGTGAGAATTCTACCCCACTCCAAGGATCATTTATCCACGATACACAATGGGTGTTTAGTGTACCTCCTTATGGGGAAAAAAAATCACAGTTTTTTTTGATAATCGGTATTTTTCTCGATGAAAATGTTCTACTGATCTTTGTAACCATACAAATAATATGTGTTTACTATTATTATAAACAAATTTAAAAGACACCAAAAGTTTCAAAAAGAAAAAAAAATCGCTTGAAAGCCAACCGTGTTGCTGTTGATTTTTGTTAGTATGTTTTTCTGTACCTCTGGGAGTACCTGTGAATATCTATGTAATTGGATGTTGTTGGGATCACTTTCCACCTAGTGTGCTCAGTTTTAACACAGTTGCAAAGGGCTTTCCATCTGAGTGTGAGAGGGAAGCTGTCTCTTCCTCTTTCCTTTACCTCCAGCTACAACAACATCGGTGCTATTAGTTTCAAGTACATGCTTCTACTTGTTTCTGCGTGTCCCTCTACAGGAACATATAATCGCAAGTGAACGTTCACAGACAGATGGAAGTGTGTGACGGTGTCATATCTTTGAGTGAGAATGTTCTTCTCACCTTCCACTTTCTTCCTTGCCCAGTGATCAAACTGGAACTAACAGCATTAAGTGGGAAAAGAAGAGGTGGGGTACGAGGAGAGCTAGCAATATAAAATGTTCCTGCCTCCCTTGGAATCCCATATCCCCTCTGAAGCCACTGTAGTCACCTGCTCTGAGCCTGATCAACTCGGCACACCTTTTCCAGCACCTCCTGGGTGATTGACGACTTTATCCAGGCAAAGTGCTCTGATCTGGAGATTCGCTGCTGGAAGGTCTGGGAGTGTGCCTGATTTGAATGTTTAATGGCTGTGTGGCTCTGACAGGTCTCTGGCTCTCATCGTCATTTCTCACCTGCAAAATGGAAATGGTATGGTAGCAATCGTTTCAGTTCTGGGCCAGCTGATAGTCATAGGGCAGAGCAAAAGTCCCTCCTGTCCAGGAGCAATAACCCCACGGATGAGACACATGTCCCACACGTAGACATAGACTGCATAGCTTTGCTCCATCAGTGGGACAGCACCCACTCTCTGATTCATGAAAACTCTGAGCAAGTCTCACAAAATAATAACGCCTGGTTTAGCAGGTGGGAGAGGGCAGTCCTGAAACATTGTCAGAGCCAAAATAGCCTTTGAAAGCCATTCCAAGCCCCCCAGGGAGGTTTAGGGGGTAGTCCTATAAAGACATACATCAAAGAAGAGTACAGATATGCTAAATGGGAGGTGGAGGGATGGCTCAGTGGTTAAGATTACTTTCTACTCCTGCAGAGAACCTAGGTTTGCTTCTCACAAATGTCTATACATCAAGGGAGTTATACAGGGGACCTTTTCTGGCTTCCTTGGGCACCAGGCATGTACATAGTACACAGGCATACATGAAAGACTCATATGCACATGAAATAAAGACAAATTTTTTAAATAATATGCTAAATGGGCTAATAAGAAAAATAACTTTAAGTATTTCAATATATTTGCACTAAGACAAACCATATTCACTGCTAGAAACTTTTTAAAACAATCTCATTGAGATATAATTTATATACAATAAAATTCTTGTGTTTAACATGTGCAATTTATATCAGTTGTGTAATCCCATCACTTAAGATTCTGAAGCAGCAGGATTATGAAACTGAGGCCTGCCTAAGCTATATAGCACAATTTTGCCTCTGCAACAAGAGAAAGAAAAAAAAAAGAAAGAAAGGCAACAACATGGACAGGACAATCCAGTGATTTATAATTTTGTCACAGAATTAAGCAGCAACATGTGTAGTAATTCACACTAAGTGACATTTCCAAAACCACTATTGCTTTCACCTCATTGGGTGAGAGCAAGCTAAATTTCGACCAGCCATGTTGGAGTTCAGCACAATCTGAGAACAGATTTCTAATTTCATTTCAGGCTGCAGCTTTGGTCCAGATCTACACAGATGGGTCTGTACTAGTTGCTCATGGTGGTGTTGAACTGGGACAAGGTATTAACACCAAAATGATACAGGTGAGAGAGGTCATTTCACGATTATCTTAGAAAGAGCTTATGAAATATCCTGGATTCTGTACTGGACCATATTTGGGCTTCATGATACAAAGCCAACATACCCTCAGAGTCCCTACTTGTTCTTAGTGGATCCACTGGAAATAAGCCAGCTCGAAGGTGGAAAGAGTCTTCACCCTCCTTCTGGAGTGAAAGGCGCATTGCTAACTCAGCTTTCCGAGGGCTCAGTGGCTCCTGACCCCTGACTACAGGAGCCCTAAGTCCTCATGGACTCCAAAAGCTTAGGCTCTGGGCAACCAGCATCCCCAGACACTGTATGGACATATTTAGCACCTAAAGTTTGGGCTCCCTGATCCTAGACAACCTGTTCCATCTCCAGAGACAAATCCATTTGCTTGTGGTCATTTCATACAACGAGGAAGCCCATGGCTGGACCTCCTCTGGCCATGCTACAAGTAACTGACTCTGAGGTAGTAAGGAGATGGAGGATTTGCATTTTGTCTTCACAAGATCTTGTCCCCACAGCAAACTCTGCCTCGTGGCACTGAGGAGATTTTCCCCAGCTCCTGGTTTCTGACAGGGTTAGAATAGAGACAGACCCTTACTGTTTTAAAGACCTTTAAGGTCTTTAGGAGTTTTAATTTATATATATATATATATATATATATATATATATATATATATATATATATTCAAAACATCTTTCTCACCTTTTCAGAGTTAAAAAAATACAAAACTTCCTAGAATGTTAAGAAAATAATAAAACTTTTTAGAGGGAGTTAAGTCATTGTTCCAGTTCCAGTTTGGACTGGTATGATCTGTCTATTCCTCTGGACAGGTGGCCAGCCGTGAATTAAAGATACCAATGTCTTATATACACCTGGATGAAATGAGCACTGTGACTGTCCCCAACACGGTTACCACTGGAGCATCTACCGGTGCTGATGTCAACGGGAGAGCTGTTCAGGTGATAAGCTCACTGACTCCCAGAAAGAGAGAAAAAGCCTATCACTTCTGAGCATCAAAGTCCTTTAATGGAGGAGCAAGTTCTTCAGTATATTCTTAAAAACATCCCCACCCCACCTAACATAAACATAAGGATTAGTGTGACAGTTTTTGGCAGGGACTCAGCCCATAAGTGCTTGGCTTCACAGATGGGCAGAACATCATGGTAGGAAAAACGCATGGTAGTGGAGGTTCTTAACCTCACAGGAATGTGCAAGACAAGGGACCAGTGGCCAGGTATAACTTTACAAATCGCACCTCTGATAACACATCTCCTACAACAGCACCACCAATTGGGGTGCTACTAACCATGAGCTACTGGGGTTATTTTGTATTTAAACCCTCATACTTGCAAAATATCTCTTGGTGCTTTTACAAGAACACCCTAAGATACTAACACACAAAGGCAAGACACTTGTCACAAAGGCAAGTGACAAGGCCTTTTTGGCTGAAGAGTCATCTTGTGTACAAAACAGAACATGACCCACTGTTCTCAGCCTGTTGTGGGCATCTGTAGGAGGCAGAGGCTTGGGGAGAAACTCCAAGTGAGGTTGCAGAGTTTTGAGTTCTGCTTCAGAGCAAGCAGGTCTCCTCCTTGAATGCTTCAAATGCAAATCAACTCTATTCCTTACCTTCATGACACTTTCCATGTAGAGGAATCTGAAGTTCCAAATCATTGCTGAAACTTTCTCCAACACACACACACACATACACACACACACACACACACACACACACACAAACACACACTCACCACATACTTCCCTCTAAGTAGGACAGAGCAGCCTTGTTAAGACAATGACCCTTGTGTCTGGTTTGTTCAGCTGAACTTGGTAGCCATGACCTGGTAGCTGCTGGACTCCAAGTTCCATGTCTACACACTTTGATGATTGCTTCTGGACTAAAGCCCCTGAGCTAGCAGTCAGTGCTGTGACAACCTAATCTGAAGCTACCATCTGAGGTGGTTAGTTAGAATGTTGACAGCATCCAAGCCAAGGCCCTTTGGAGGTCAAAGGGAGCCAGTGATCCCAGTACAAGTTGACAAGAGCAGATGAGACTTGGCCTGGGAAAAGAGGAGGATCTAGTTCCTCATTGCTGCTATCTTCAGGTCGTAAATGTGGTCCCAGGCCATGGAGAGCACCCTGGGTTGCCTTTCTTTGTGACCCCACACCTGATCTGGGAGCCACTTTTATGTCCGTTCCCCTCAGTAGTGGTTCCATAGTTTTGCTGGATAGTTGGCAAACCTCGAATGAAACATTGACATAGAAACAAACTAAAATAATAAAATAAGTTGCTATGGCTACATGGGGAGAAAGGGTTTGTATCCCTCTGAGCTCCCTCTCCTCTTTCTGTGGTGGCCCCCAAAACCCCACATCAGCATACCACAGGGAATGGCCACCAGGACCCTGGCCAGGTTGGAGACAAATCACATGAGGACATCTGAGGGAGGCAGAGAGCACAGGGACAGGTGGTCGGACAGCAGGATTATGTCTGGACGGTGCCCTTTTAATTCTCAGTTACTTCGGTGTCTTATCCATCCCACAGAATGCCTGTCAGATCCTCATGAAGCGTCTGGAACCCATCATCAGCCAGAATCCTAATGGTACCTGGGAAGAGTGGGTGAGTACCTGGTGTGACTGAATCCTGCAGAGCCTCTTGAGGCCATTTGGTAGAAACTCCTATACCATGGTACACCAGGTCCAACAGGGTTCCTTTTCTCCTGGGCAGCATAGAACAGGAACACACGTTACCTGGTCCACTTGTTAAAATGTAGCTTCGTATTCAGTAAGCTTTGGGTGGAACTCAGGATCTGCACTTCTGCCATATTTAGTAGCCCCTACACTGCTGGCCACCCTTTAAGCAAGAGACTAAACGGTCAATGTAGATCTGAAATATAGCAGCTTTTACTGAATGGACATCTCTGTTCACTTAGAGAAGTAGCTCAAAGGTGTTAAATGCATTCTTAAGGGCAGTTGTGTAGATAGATGATTATTCTCCAAGGAAGGAAGAACCCACACACAAGTTGACAAGAGCAGATGAGACTTGGCCTGGGAAAAGAGGAGGATCTAGTTCCTCATTGCTGCTATCTTCCGGTCATAAATGTCACACCATCTAGTTCACTTTCAAAACTTTGCAGTAAGGGGAGTCCTTGTAGGAGAAGCCTTTGTATGGGGTTCCATCGGAAGGCCCCTTCAGTGGGTAACAACTGCATGCTACTTTGCATGTGCATATTTCAAATATGCATAAAGAACACAGGGTGGGTGTCCTCTGAGTGGTAAGAGTTGTTCTTCTTTCAAAATAGACATTTTATGTGAAAACATGGCCCAGATAAGAAAACTACCAACCCCCACAGTGTTTGATCAGTGCCATTGGAAAAGGAAACCCTTAGGGAGTGGTGGCAGACAGGACTTGTTGAGTGATAGGGTCATGTAACTGGTCATCTACCAAGATTTCCTCATTTTCCACTGGGTTCCTTCAAAATTTGAACAGTGTGTGTGTGTGTGTGTGTGTGTGTGTGTGTGTGTGTGTGTGTACATACATATATTTGTAGCTCTGTTCTCAGAGCAATGCCAATGCTCCAGGACTGGGGACAGGAAGATGTAGAACCTTCATCAGAGTTTGCTTGGGAGGCCTACATTTTAGGATCTCACCAAAATTTATTTCTCATCCCTTTTCCATTGGTCTGTAAATGAATCCACAAAACCAACAATTCCATCTCTTCAGAGAAAATCAACTAAGCCAGTCATACTCCCTGAGCAGGTAGCAGGTACCCACCTGAAAGTATGCCCCATATTTATCCAGCAAAGACATATTCCCAAGAATAAGGAAGAGTGTTACAGCCAGTTGGTATTTGCTTTTTTCATTTGTCCATCTGTGTCTTTGTCCTTTGAAAACAGAATCACTCTTTTTCAGGTTAATGAAGCTTTTATTCAAAGCATTAGCCTCTCTGCCACTGGATATTTTAGGTAAGAGGTGATTGATGTCATCATAATCCTATTCCCTTTAGAATACAAAGAACTTGAAAAATGAGTATTTGGTTGTTTATATCTTTAAGGTGAAGTCTATTGTTTATTTTATTTTCGCTGGAAGGTTTTTATTAGAATGGGGTGCTATGTTACCATAAAGGAGGATAACTTTCAGATGAGTCCCACAGTTTCCTAAATGCAATTTCTTATTCACATTACACATAGCTACACTATATGTAACATATATTTGAAAACATACACATATATGTGTGTTATATACATTATACCACATTATTATTATAGGTTCCAGGTTTCCTGTAATGGTCCTGTGTGAACAGGTGAGGTACAGGGCGTTTTACAAGCTTTCAGTATTGTTTAGCATCTACTTAACAGTTAATGATTTTGGTCCTGGTATTTATTATGACACACAATTTGACTTTAAATACTCTTGTTCTTCAGAAATCTTGCCTACAGCCTATCTCTTGTGACCGACCTTCTTGTCTTGTCATATGGGATTTTGCTTTTAGAAGTTGTGAGTCAAGGCCAGAACAGTTCCACACAAATAGGATGAGAGGTTGCTGAAAGGTAGTTGAGGAGTTTTCTCAGTCAAGGATGCTTGCCCAAATAGGCAATAGATGCTTCACTAGAAGCAACAGAAGACTCATGCTGCTCTTATCATGTGAGCACACATGGACACATCTTTTATGATTGGGAGGAGAATAGTGGTGTATTCTGGTGATGTCTACTAGCTCTGGTGTTTCTGTCTGGTGAGACACAGCTCATATCAAGAAGATCTCCAAGTATCAGTCTCACAGAGAAAAGGTGACTTTAGAAAGCAAAGTGAAAGTGCCCAGCTTTGTCTGGGGTCATAGACAAGACCATGGAAGGCAGAGGCTCTCCTGAG
Source organism: Arvicanthis niloticus (assembly GCF_011762505.2). NCBI lineage: Eukaryota > Metazoa > Chordata > Mammalia > Rodentia > Muridae > Arvicanthis > Arvicanthis niloticus. The sequence continues at coordinate 124,368,763 of NC_047660.1, read as the reverse complement.
TGGTGGGTTTAAAGGGTAGTAGCCATCCTGAAGAGGTACACCAGGAGTTAGAGGAGTGTGGGTTGTGGCTGTGGTTATGGTTATGGTTGTGCTTGTGGTTGTGGTTATGGTTATTGTTGTAGTTATAATTAGCCATATGTGTGTCTCCAACAATTAAATAGAAGCTGAGTTCTGAACAAGGTTAATGGAATAATCTTCTTTTAGAGAGTGTTCTTATCATGTTTCATTTATCCAAGTCTGACATGGACATTCTAACCCTGTATAATTGGGTTGTAGAGCATTAACCCAAGAATCCTAATGATGTACTACAATAAGCATATGCCTCACAACAGGACAGGACACTAAAGAGGGTATGTGTCTAATCACACAACTCCTTCCTCATGAATCAGTGGATATACCAAACACTGTAGAAGAGCAACTTGAAACAGCAGTTTGCCAGATCACTTAGCTGCACTGATTAAGGCACACTGGAAGATCTGGCTACTCCCTTTCTATAAAGATGTATCCATTAACAAAGTGCTTTAAAGTGGGCTGATGAGTCCTGAGCTTTATAGTGAGTAGTACCAGCATTTAAAAGGATAAATTTCTTATGTGTGGCTGGAGCCAAGGCTAGTACAGGACTCCCCAGAGCAAAGACCTGTGTTAGAATATGCAGCCTTACAAAGGTACCAGCTTCTGCTGCATCCTTCACTAGGTGACACTTAGCCCTAAAGAGTTTACTATAGCAGAGACCACAAGATTGTTCAAAGTTCACCGGACACAGGGCCACTCTTTTATAATCCTGATGCTTCCAAGGTTGATCAAGAGTTCTAAGATAGTTCTAATCTAGGTCACATAGCAAATTTTAGGAAATCTTATACCACTTATCAAGACTCCACTTGGAAAAAAACAGAATTAATCTAAGCTGTTCTGGAAGGGATGGTGGCTATGGTTGGTTGTTTATAAGGATGTTAGCATCATGGAGCCACACAATGGCTGAAACAGTGATAAATGTCTGAAATAGAGTCTGTGGGTTTTTTCAAGTCAGTGTTTTTAAGTTGGCTTGCTAAGCAGACTGCAAGACAGTGACTCCAAAATGTTTGGTCTTAGATGAAAACTTGGCTACAAAGAAAAAATTTCAAAGTTGGAGAGAGACGCTTGACCATAGGACCTCTGTGTCCATCTCTGTGAGAGAAAGAGTGACATCAACAGTCGGTGTCCTTCTCTGAGAAGAGCTGACCCAGCCCCATGAAAACAGTTGTACTGACATTTTTACCCCGGCTCTTCCCACTTTGCTGGGGTTCTAGACCTGTCAACTTCGTGGCTGCTCAGCACAATTTGCAAAGCAATGATAAATCAAAAATACACTGGGGTTGGGTCTCCAGTAACACCACAGCGATATCTCAAAAAACGGGAGACTGTCACCCGACCTCTGGATCTGAGAGATGCTCGCGTTTGAATTCATTTTCGCTTCACGTCTGGCAAAAAGTCTTCTTTTTCAAAAAGAAAACTGGGTGTTTTCTTTCTTTTCACAATTGTGATTACTTAAAATGATTTAGAGCATTAAAAATAACCCAAATATAGCATGTGTAGATCTTAGAGGTTTTATACCTGCTTAAGGTTAAAAGTGGAATGTCTTATTGAAACCTCATGTGAAGAGCATGACCCTCCTCGTGGTAGGTGATGTCCCTTCTCCTCCACTACAAGCACTTGGCAGGATTTCCAGAGGCTCCACAGTCTATGGAAACTTTACCCCTCAAGCCAACTCGATTTCTCCCATCTCCATATTCTTAGAGAAAGTCTCACTAACCAGCACCTGTCCTGACCACAGGCTGTGTCTTGTCTTCTCAGGGGTTACCAAGCTGACATGGACTGGGAGAAGGGAGAAGGTGACATGTTTCCCTATTTTGTTTTTGGTGCCGCCTGTTCTGAGGTTGAGATTGATTGCCTGACGGGAGCTCACAAGGTAAGTGGTAATCACGTGCTACTAGCATAGCAAAATGTGCTGTGAGCCCGCCGTGGCCTACTGTCATTTGCATATCCCATACAAATATTTAATAAACAGTAGTTTAGGTACAAGCAAGTATTCTTGATGAATGGGAGAGATGGGACAGATTCAGGCATGTTTCAGATGGACACGGACGGTACTTGGTGATGGGCAGGTGAGGAGGTGAGAAAGAAGAGCACTGGTCATTCCTGACTCAGGTGATTGGACTGTGTCTCACTCACATTTTTTTTTCCAGAGCTGGACCTGGTGTCAAGCACATGATTTGAGTTATGAATTCTTGGTCTCGGTTGTAGTCTGTCAGTAATTCTGTCAGAGAAATTGTTTTCATATACCATTAGCGTGTCTGCACCTCTTTGAAATCGGTGAAGAACCTTCTAGTAAATTACCTCATCAAGCACAATAAAAACTCCACAAAGTAGACATTATTGATCACTCATTTACCAATAAGAATGTGGGGGCTTTAAGGAGTTACTAACCACATCCAAGTGCGTGGTACTTAACGGTGTAGCAAAACCACAAAATCGGAAATGCTCACTCAATTCTGTTTTCAGTGTATCACAGTAGTTTTAGGTTTTGAACGAAAGGAATTCAAAAACAAATCAGCAAGCCACTGTTCCAGTCATCCGAAGTGTGCCATCATGTACTAGGGACAAGTCACCAAAGAGCGGGATGCATGTGTCTTTGTATGATAGATGAGGACCACTGCTGGTGAGCAGGTATCTCTGTGGAAATTTGAAACTTGACCTGATAGTTTATATCTGCACACTGAGCATGGGTGACACCCTCTCCCAGGATATGAAATCCAGCGTGACATCACCTGCCCTGCAGTACCATTCACTAGCCTAGTGACATTGAGATAGTGACATACACTCTGTAAGCCTTTATTCTTTCACATGTGGAGAGGGCACTTGTGGACATGAGGGGATAAAGCTGCCAGACTGTAAAAATAGACTAAGAAAGACAGAAATCAGCTCTGCGATGCAGAGGGACTAAAATACACTCTCGCCACGGTGATCCCAGGTTTCCTGATCGTTCTGGGGTCTCAGGGAAGCTGCAATGGCCACCTGGAAACCAGGAAATGGTCAACCAGGAGTTGACCAGCCTTGGACACAGAACCTAAAGCTACTAATGAAAGACTTGGTCTAAACAAGATAAAATCATCAGAGTGGAATGGCTGCAGAGGAAAGCTCATCCCTTGCAAATCCCGCAAGGGATGAGCTTGCTACTCAAAAGTCAAAGGCACACAAGGAAAAACCGAATGCCATAAAATCTGCCAAATGGGGCATCTTGTCTCCGAGAGAAGAATTCAGCAGGGAAATGACTCAGATGAATGTTTAAAATCCTCAAAGAAATGTATCTAGTTGGGCTTTTTTTTTTTTTTTCAAAAGAGGAGAATATAAAAAAGTTAGTGACTAGGAGCCAAGAAGTATATCCTGAGGGAAAAAAAATAGGATATAGTTCTTCTTGTAGAAATATTTTAGAATATAGATGTCATTGAACTTTTCCAGCAAAAACTACAAGAGGTTCTCAATTACCAGTCTTCCTGGAAAGAAACAAGAAGGAAAGAATGAGGCATAAGAAGCAAAGCTGTAGAAGAAACACTTGCCTTAAAACACACCTGTTAGGCCGCTGGAGCTAGTTCACTAAGATACTACACATAACATTAACCACAGGTCTCACACACAGTAAGAAAACGCAGCTAAGTGTGTAGCTGCATCCCTTTCACCCGCTTGGTGATAGAACAGGAAGATTATGGGTTTGAGTCCAGCCTGTACTACATACGTAGAGAGTTTCAAGCAAGCCTAGCCTACACAATGACAACATGTCTCAAATAAAACAAAACATGGGTTGGCTTATTAATCCTGAAAACAACCCCTGTCTCACATTTTCAACATACTCACAAAAAATGCTTTTTTCTACAATATTTCTATTTTAAAATAACATACTATGTATTTTTAAGATATTTAATTTTAATATTTTCTTTGCAATTTTATAGGAATGTTCTTATCTTTTTATATAATTTTATAGCCTGGTTTTCTTCATATGTTGATTTTCATAGCTACATTTCACATTATTACTTCATCTCTATAGCAATTATTTCAAGTGGTTGTATGATATTAGGATTGATTAAGGCAAAATTTCACAACCTTTGTTTTGTAGGAGGATGAGCTAATATCAGGTACTTGTGAATTTTAAAAATTCTAGAAAATGCCATGTCATCAACTCTTTGGTCACCTCTTAATCAATAATCCCTGATTTATATTTATCCCAAGAAATACATCTTAATTAATAGCATTTGATATTTTTATGACCTTTACCAACAGCAGAGCTTTGTCATGGCTTTTCATAATCACCTTGCATGCCCTAATCAAGGAAGACATTTGTTATTTGCAAAATGGTGTCTATACTGCAATCATGTTTTTTGTTCTCCACAGAACATTAGAACTGACATTGTTATGGATGGATCTTTCAGTATAAACCCTGCTGTGGACATAGGCCAGGTAGGCAATGCCTTGTTAGTGAGATATAATATGGAAACACTTCAAACACTAGCCATGTTTGCCCCTGAGGACACAGGCTCTAAGACACAGTTCCATTTTCTGAGAATCTCCGAATAGCTTGCCAATTCTCCAAAGTCGTTTCTGCTGTCTTCTCTTTCCATTGTTTTACACATAAGAACGTGCTCAAGGGGCAGAAATACAAATAAAAGGACACATACTTCAAAGAGGAAAGAATGGGTGCCACTTGGGTGTGTTGACTTCAAGTTGCCTGTGAGAGATCCAAGTGAAACTGCCAAAAACTTCGGTCTAAGGTTCAGGGCAGAGCAGAAGTCATCTACTTGGAAGTGCTCAGTGGGGGAGGGGTAACTGAAACCACATCAGCATCAGGATAGGATGAGGTGGGGAGGGCAAGAGAGGGACAAGGCTGCGGGCTTTAACTCCACAGAGAAGAACCATGAAGGTATATTCACTATGGTTCGAATGTAATCCCAGTATTCAGTGCATTACAACATGAACAAATTCAACTTTTGAAAGTCCCTTTCTGCATAACATTTGTAGACAGTTATAGTTCCTAACATTATTTTTTCTTTTTAAATTGCATTTTATGTGTGTGGGCATTTGCATGCATGCATGTCTGTGCACATGTGTGCTTGGTGCCCACAGAAGCCAAAGAGAGCATTATCTAGCTACCCTGGACCTGGCATTGCAAAAGTTATAAGCTACCATGTGGGTGCTGGGAATCAAACCTAGGTCCTCTGGAAAACATTTTTTTTTTCTTGACTCTCATTTTTTGCTTTTTTTTTTTTTTTTTTTTTAATATTTCTAAAGACAAGTAAAACTGGTTTTTTTCCATTTATAATAAAGTAGAATGTAACTATATGTATAAACATAAATTAAGTCAAGTAAAACTCTATTTTAGTTAGTTAATAGATAGATCAGTGTCTTAGTTTAAGTTTCTATTGCTGTGATAAAAAATCTTGACCAAAAAGAAAGTTGGAGAGGAAAGGACTTATCTGGCTTATATTTCCACATTGCTGTTTGGCACCAAAGGAAGTCAGGACAGGAACTCAAGCAGGGCTGGAACCTGGAGGCAGGAGATGATGCAGAGACCATGGAGGGATGCTGCTTACTGGCTTGCTTCCCATAGCTTGCTCAGCCTGCTTTCTTATAGACCCTGGGACTACCAGCCCAGTGATGGCACCTCCCACAATAGGCTGAGCTCTCCCCATTGACCACTAATTGAAAAAAAAATGCCTTTGGTTCTCATTTTTATGGAGTGAGACTCAATTCAAATAGCTATTGAACTAAGAAACAATAAACAGATTATGTTAGAATTTAGACTTTGAAATGAGGCAAAAGGAGCACAGATTGTGGGATACAAACTCATTGCTAATGATATGTGCTGAGAGACTTTTTCCTGAGAAAGAGAAGATCCAAGACCTTGCTGCCATCCTCAGAATGGACTAGGCAAAAACTAGTAACTAGGCAAAAAGCTGTCTTTCTATCCATTGAAAGATTGGGGGTATGAATAGCTTGTTACAAGCAGTGGACCACAGGGACATCAGACATCTGTCTCTAAAATCACTGCTAAGCAAATGACTCATCCAACCATTAAAAATAAGCATCATTGCTTTTTTTTTTAAATCCTGATAGTTTTCTGAAATCTACCCAGGGGTTTTGGTAGCCATTGTTCATATCTACAGGTCGAACACAGGGAGCTAAGAGACCTAGACTCCAGAGGGAATCACTCTCAAACAAAAGACAGCCTTTGCTGGTACTTAGAAAGTCAGCACATCATTATAAAAGTGACATTCATTCCTTCTGTGTCTCAGATTGAAGGGGCATTTGTTCAAGGTCTTGGACTTTATACTCTAGAGGAACTGAAATACTCACCGGAAGGAGTCCTATATACCCGTGGTCCACACCAGTACAAAATAGCATCAGTTACCGACATCCCAGAAGAATTCCATGTATCACTGTTGTCACCAACCCAAAACCCAAAAGCCATCTACTCTTCTAAGGTAAGTATATATGGTCAGGCTTCATTCCGTTTGTCATCTGTACACGTTCTGAACGATTAGCCAAGGAGCTCCTACATTCTTTCCCCAGTATTACAAAAGACAAAAGGCTGGATTAGCATCCTGCTTTGAATAGTAATGCTGATGCTTCCCAGCTACAGAACTGGAGAGCTGGTCCACGGTTTGTAATGTGTGCGTGCAGGAGCCCTGAGAGGAGGAATGGGATGAAAAGAGGAATGCAGAGGCCAAAGCGGAGTCCTGAGCTACAGTCAGTTTTACACACTGGCCTCAGATCACATTCGATTTAAGTGTGTTAATATAGTGTATAACCTTTTCAACTCTGTGATCTGCCCCTACCACTTTCTCTGTGCTATTTAACCAACTGTCCCCAGAGACCTCAGTGCTACTGGGTACAGTGAAAGACCTCTTTATCTCTTATCCCCACTAACTTCTCATTGGACTTCTCCTACTGGCCCCTCTCTCTGTCTCTTTGGGTCCACAACATTTCCCACTCCTGTGTGCCTCCTCCTGCTTTTTCTTACTGATAACATCTCTTTCTCTGCCCAGCTTTAAATGTCATTCTATAGGTGTTCCCTGCAAAACCTTTGTCTACTAGTAACTTAGCTTGTAAGTTGGAAACAAGGCTGTCTTATCATCTGTATCTTTCAGTTCCAAAACAGAGGCTAAACACAAGAAACATCTATTAAATGTTAGATGGGTTGAACTGAGTTTTTTTTATTTTCTCTCTCTCTCTACATACACACACACACACACACACACACACACACAGAGCGAGAGAGAGAGAGAGAGAGAGAGAGAGAGAGAGAGAGAGAGAGAGAGAACCTGCAATATTGTGAACAGCCACAGATAAATTAATCTACTAAGTCACAAGTTACCAATTTAATGAAAGAAAAAAATCAAAATGTTTTTTACTCAATGAGAAAAAAGATTTATTTCTTAGATGTCATGTGTGCATAGACCTCTCACACACTGATATATACTACTAGAAAAATATGACCTGTAGATATTACCATGGTTTGTAATACAAAGAAAGTTGATGAAACACTGTTCTCAATATAGTGCATATACTATTTCATGTCAGATGAAGGCTTAGTATAATTTGTCTTGTAAGCAACATGGAGTGAAGTGTACCATCTTTGTTCTGCCTTATCGAGTGTCATGAGTTTAAGAACAATTCCAGAATAAGTCTCAGACTGAAAAACTTTTGATTTCAGTGACTTCATAAAAAGCTCAAGAACTAGAGGCATGTATCAACACACAGGGTTTTCCTCATTAAATTAAAATTAAGTAGGTCACACTGTATTTTCCCAAAATCTATTTTTCATAGCATTGAAATAATTTATCTCTGTGAAATAGGCAGCAGGAAGCCTAGGCAAAGCAACACACTGCAAAAGTGTGTGTGTGTGTGTGTGTGTGTGTGTGTGTGTGTGTGTGTGTGTGTGTGTTTACAAGGCTGAGCCTGCTGCAGGCTCTGCTCGGGACCATGACTCCTTGCACGGCTCCTTGCTCTTCCTCTTCCCAAGAGGATGCACCTATTCTGGACCCTCATAAGGATATTAGCAGCAGTATACTGCTGATACTCTTGTAATTCTGGAATAATCCATCTTGTGGCTAAACTTAAGAGACTGTCACCTTGAAGAGTTTCACCATCACAGGGAGAAGGCCAATGACACTTCACAATTCTCTCTATGGTCCACCTGTTCAGGTGTTTATTTTCAGCAGAGGCAAGGTTAGGTTAGAAGGTACTTCTTGATCCAGAACACTATCCATCACTGTCTCCTACCTTCCTCCTCCTCCCACACCTTGCACCCTTCCCACTGAGGCCATCTTATAGGAGAGAGAAGAAAACCTCATTTGAAGGATTTGGCCTGTCCATCTTTAGCCACAGTGCTTGGCCCTGAGAGACATTTGTCCTCGGTGAGTTTGTAGCTTTTAATAACCCCATTCTCGTGTGTGGATAGACTGGGTTTCAGCACACGTTTGGGGTGCTTCTCCAGTGCTTCAGTATGAATAATGTAACATGTATTACATAAACTTAAATGGTATACACCTGTCACTTAACATGGACCCTATATGTATCTGGAACACAGTGGACGCAGACTGTGCGAGGCTGCTGCCAATGGCAAGTGGCACGTGGTATTCCGTGCGTGTTACAGTCAGCTTTTAAAAATAAATATGTGTATTCTAAAGTAGCAGCACAACATGGGAAACTAAGCCAAAGCACAGTTGTTTATTACCAAGTGTCACTTACCCTGTACACTTGTACCATTGTACTTCTTTACACATGACAGGACAGTCTCCTGTCTAGGTCAGCATCTTCACAGCAAACTCCTGGACAACATACGGTGCAATGGCGTTGCATTGTCACAATGTCACTAAACAATTCTTGAGTTCCCTTATAGACATGCGGGACCATTGTTGCATAGCTTGTCTATCATCAATCAAAATATCAATATCAGTGTATGACTGCACTCAGAAGTATGAATACCTAAGACACACAGTTTCCTCATACCAGCTAGAAGAAAGAGGGAAAATCTTCTAAGGCAACAGGGAAGCACTGCATAATAAGGACAGGTAGACACCTGTAAGATTGCTCAACACAAACTAGCAGGACAGGAGATGGGAAAACGCACACTGTAACCTGAGCAGCAGGAAAAGCCAGGTGTTGGTGGCTTAATCTGTTCTGTATTGCTATATCATAATAGTAGAGATTGAGTGACTTATAAGAAACTTATTTGCATCTTGAAGCCTGCAAAGTCCAAAATTAACAAGCCACACCTGGTGATGACTTCTTGCTGCATTATACCACAGCAGAAGATACAGCATATTGATTCTGAGAAAAAGGCCAAGCTCACCTCTGTAACATACCCACACCTGCAATAACACTAATTCATTCATGAAGGTGGAGCCCTGACGACCTAACCGTCTCCTAAATGTCCTACCTCGCCATGTATAGAGAATAAGTTGTCAGCACATGAGCTTAGGCAGACTTGTTCAAACAATAGTAACCAGTAGACACAGTGTTGAGTGGGAGAAACTGATGGTAAATACAGCAGGGCATGGCATAACGTTTGGGAGTGTGGCCCAGTTTCATCCGTGCAAGTTACCTGAGTCCCAGTTTCTACATATCAGATGTGACAAGGGAAGTGCAGGCTTTGTAGAAATGCAAAGGCTGGGGATGCTGCCCATGCAGTTTGGCAGTGGTCTGTTTAAAGTCAACTGAGGACGTTAGCTGCTAATGTCACTTAGATGTGTCAGTCACCTTTGTACATCTGTGACAATAATACCTGGTAGAAAGGACTTAACAAAAAGCAAGACTTGGTTTTGAATCATGACTTCAGAAGATCCACTTCATCATGGTAGGAAAAGAAGTTCACATCCTAGTAGCCAGGAAGCAGAGAAATGGACAGTCTGACTGTTTGTTTTCCCTTTGTCCCCCTCTTGTTTTATCTGGGCCTCTAACACACAGAATGGTGCAACCCATATTGAAATCAGATCTCTCTGCCCCCTGAATTAATTCTGGGGGCACATTCACAAACATCTCCAAAGATGTGTGCCTCAACAGTTTTCTAGGTGATTCTAAATCCAGTTGTGTTGCCAATAAAGATTAGGCAATCACTCTGTGACATTGTCTTAACTAGTAAGTAAGTTCACACTATATATATGAATACTGAGTCTATCTCAGTGTTCATTTGCTCTCTCATTCATTCATCAGATACTTGCAAACATCTGAATATGCTTCTTTAGCCTTAAGCATGAAGGCACAATCTCTGGGGTCAAGGTGACAGCATTGTTCATCCAGGCTTTCCTGGTGGCCATACAGACAGTCATTTATACATTTCTGGCTGACTTAAACCTCTCAAGGAGCCTTTGATCACCAGCTTCTTCCCTTGTGGATTTGATAGCTGGAAATCAGTAGCCCACTGTGTGTATAAGTCTAGTTTCTCCTCATAAATTAAGTTCTAGCTCACACTGCCAGTCTCTGGGAGTTTGTGTAGTTTCTTAGGGACAAATTACCTCTAGAGCCTGGTATACTTAGGTTTCTCGAGGGTTACATAGACTCTTGGTTGGTTATAATGTTAATCCCTCTGCCCTAGGTCTAGACACTGCTTTCTCAGGAGCATCCTGCTGAGGTGTGGGGGCCTATGCCATGTTGTCAAAACATGAATACCTCCCACTTCTGCCACTGAAGCCACCTAAGCCTGTGCAGGGCACTCACTCCCCCAGTTGCTGGAAGGCATAAGTAGTCTAACACATGTGGGAAGGCTCACCAGCACTGTGAAGGAGTGTCACCTGCCATGTGATAACATCTGGTCCAATGACAGACCACCTATGCAAAGGCAAACATGTCAGACTCCATGACTTGGTGACCTTGTAACTGTCTTCTTGTGCAGCTGAAGAATGTTACAATTGATCAACAACGTATTTCTCATAACATGTAGTCATCATCTGTTCAATCATGACTGTACAGAAACACTGCCACAAGATCACTTTTTCCCATCTCAGTCTCCCTGGCCCATCAAGGTCAAAGGGTTATGGCATGAGAACCTGTTGGTTTCTACTGCCAAGGAACAACTATCGATGAGGACAAGCCTGACAACCTGGCTGGACAAGATTAGGTGGAGCAATGAGCAGCTCAGTAATTTCTTCAAAGGCCCTAGATCCTCATTGTACCGAGGATACTCTACCACTCCAATCTTCAGCAGCAGCAGTTACTACTTGAAGAATTTCTTTGGCATCTTATGTGAGTTAAGGCATGCTTGATATGTTGAAATAACAAATTAACCACAGAGTATAAGACGAGAAAGAAAGTCTTGTGATTCATAGTAAAAATCCTTTGGTGTCTTCCCTTGAGTTGATAATGACACACAGCTCTTAACATGGCTCCCAGAGCCCTGCAGAGTCTTCCCTACCCATCATTCCTGAGACTTCTCATAGCATCCTTTCTATGGGTAAGCCACATAGCTTTTTTTCAGCACCTTGGAAGAAACCAGCTCTTCTCTCTTCCTGATGCCTTTGAATGTCACCTGTATCAGAGTTCTCTAGACAAACAGAACCAATGGGCTCTATCTGGGTATTATAGATATACATACATGCATATGTTGTATGTGTGTTATGTACATACGCCTGCATATCTATATGTATCTTTGCATGTGAATCCGCACATATGTGTGTGTATATACATCTGTACATGTACACGCAGATTAATTTTAAGGAAGTGGCTCATATAATTGTAGAATTGACAAATTCAAGATCTGTAGGGCACTGGGGCAGCAGGCTAGAAAGTCAGGTAGGGTTTCTGCGCTGAGGCCCTGAGGCAGAATCACTCCTCCTTCCTGGAAGAAACTTGTTTTGCTCTTAGGGATTTCACATATATCACCAAAGCTAGTAATATCTGAAAGCCAATGCTAATCACATCTATAATGAACTTTCCCAGAGATGCCTACATCACTATTTAAACAAATACATGGGTGCCCGAGCCCATAAAGTTCATGCACAAACTACACGCTGCCTGGGATTCACCTTTCCTTCCTCACCTGGCAAGCACCCTGTCACCTCATACATCATCTCTTCAAGAAAAGCCACCTCTGCCTTCTCGGTTCATGCAGGAGATGACGATTGTCCTGTCTTGGCATACATTTTATTTTTCGTTTCACTCACTTCCTTGGACAGCTATCTCCTACTTGGATATACATTCAATCAGAGCTGCCCATACAGGTTCTGGTCCCCTCATCTCTAGCCATCAGTGGAAGGCTGCCTACACCCCACAGAGTTCAATTACCTCCTGCCTTTGCAGTCTGGTGTGAGTCAGCCTGTACAGGCAGTCAGAAGAATACCCCACAGCACATGAGACAATGGCTTCCATTCAGACCAGGGTTATGAGTGCTGGATCAACACAGCACAGTGGTAAAGGGTGCTTGGGCTTTACCCCAGGAGACTTCAAACTCATAGACTTTCAATGGCGGACACCATCCCCCGTGGAACACATCAGAGTCTACTGGTGTGCTTTGACAAAACTTTAACTCTTTGTAGTGCTCTCTGTATTTTGGGAAAGCTCTTGAACCCCTGTCATTGATTTAATTCAGACTAAGAAGGATAAATCCTTGGCATGGGCCCCACCAAGATTGTCAGTCATTAATCAAGGTATTTCTGTACCACCCTCATCCTTAAAAGCCCTGTTGGCACAGTGGATAGCTTCGGCTGCAACCACATGGTCCCCTTGGGCACAGGCATGCCAGGCCTTGGCCGGGTTCTCATTGTTTGGAATATATAGCCAGCATCAGGATTACCAACTTGGCCAACCTTCCACCAGAATGGGGTTCCTTTGAGGCCCAGCCAGCTTCCTAAACAAATAGAAACTGGCCCTGTAGCAGAGTTCAGGCTGTTCTGGGATGGATCTTAAGGGTGGTTGGAAAGACTGTCATCTTCAGAAAAGAATGATCCCAAGCAGGGTATGATTAGGAAAAGGGAAGAGACAACAACAAATATATATATATATATATATATATATATATATATATATATATATGCTGAGTCCTTGGTGGATTTGTGGAGCAAGCATTAACTGTACCTCTGCATGGCTCAGGTACTGGGCACAGCTAAGCAAACAGCACATAATCTGTCAGAGGGCCTACCTACCAACCAGCAAGATTGCTGCAAGGAAACACAAACCTAAAGGAGGGACCCCCCTTCAGAAGCACTGGGTCAGCTCAGGCCAGCTCCCCTGCCCTTTTGTCCCTGTCCCTGTCCCTGTCCAAAGCAAGGTTTCTAAAAGGCTTCTCATTTTGACTTCCCTCCCCACATCTCCAGGGCCTCGGCGAAGCTGGAACGTTTCTGGGCTCCTCTGTGTTCTTCGCTATTGCTGCTGCGGTGGCTGCAGCTCGCAAGGAGAGAGGCTTATCCCCAATTTGGGCCATAAACAGCCCTGCCACAGCAGAACTAATTCGCATGGCCTGTGAGGACCAGTTTACAAACCTGGTATGGGATCACTTCCATCTTGTCTATGAATGTCTGGGACCCTTTTCGTGATTCTCAGTGCAAGGACACAAGACATGTGTCAGTTCAAAAGTAAATTCACAAACCCCATAAGCAGGATGTCTTCTTGTGAAAAGTGGAAGTTGCTGGTGTGAGTTTTCCAGTAGGAAGTAATGGGATTTTTTATATTTATAGAAGGGAATGTGGGTTTTAAAGGGTTAAAGACATGGTCTTTCCCACCTTAGTGCTGAAACAGCCAGTAGACTTGCCTGTTCAAGAGTACCACAAACTTCTTCTGCCACTCTCCACCCCCTCTACCACTTACTCAGGAGAAGGCTGCATCACTTCCTAAGCCTGCTACTGCAGCTGCTAGCCACATGTGACCTCAGAGCCTGGCTATTAGCCTAGTACACACTGCAATTCACAGTGTGTGCTGAATCCACACTAAAAAAGATGGCAGGCTAGAAGGTAAAATACTTGAGTAATAATTTTGTACTAATATGATGGAAGTAGGAATGTCTTGGAATGTCTTGGGTTGAGGTTAACTATAATTAAAATTAACTTTACATGTGTGTCCTCCAAGGGCTTGAGGTTCCTCCAATCAAGCCCCCTCCCCAGGCTTCACCTTATCCGACCCTGGGGTCCAAGCTTCTAATACATGAAAATTTGGGGAATGGTCACATCTAAAACTACTGCAGCCAAGTTTATTTTTGGAAATATGAGTACTAGAAATGTTTTGCCTTTCTTTTGGGGAAGGGGGGACAGGGTCTCTCCATATAGCCCTGGTTGTACTGGAACTCACTATATAAACCAAGCTACATTCAAACTCCAACTGAGTAGAGATCCAACTGCCTCTGCCTCCCCACTACTGGGTTTTAAGGTGTTCACCACCACATTTGTCCCAGTAACAGAAATTTTAAGAACGTGTGGCCTCCATTTGTGGTTTTCTATGGGACTGCTGCTGCTTCTGATCGCAATCCCTTTTGCATTTTGACTTGAGCAAAAGACAACACTGAGAGATTTGGAGGCTGTAAGGAGCCAGGGAAGGAGCTCAGATGTCAATTGCCTTAAAAAAAAAAAAAAAAAAAAAAATTCACGAGGTCCAAAATTAAAAGAGAGGGAAACAGAAGGGGTGAGAGGAGCGGTACGATGTTTCCGCGCACCTCAGGAGCAGGCTTCCTCCAGGATCCATTTCGGTGACTCCGCCCACATTGGCCTTTCAGCATTTCATTTGCCTTCTAGGAAAGCCCTACTCCCACCACCACCCCACCCCGTTTACCTGTTTGGCTCAGCCCAAGCGCTCCGTTTCTATATACTCACTACTTGTAGCAAGGCATTGGGCTGAGACAGGACAGTAAACACGGCTCATTCATTCCCCCTACAAGTCCAAAGTCTCTGAAGAGACAGGCATGGAACCAGGTGACTACTACACAACCCCCCCCCCTTGTCACCAGAGAGGTGCTGCGTCACACACTGAGGTGCTGCGAAGCCTGTGAGCTATTTGCTCATCCATGGTGTTTTCTAGCCCTTTGTCTCCAGCTGGATGGCCCACCCCGTTAGAGCCGGCAGCATGTTCTGTTTCTCTTGCTTACAAAATGGCTAATTACAAAAGATTAGAGTTACTGGCTTTGAAATCAGACGACTGGGTTCAAATCTCAGCTCAACCACTCACTGTGTCTTTAAAGGAGAGAGAGAGAGAGAGAGAGAGAGAGAGAGAGAGAGAGAGAGAGAGAGAGAGAGAGAGAAAACCTACTTGTTTGTATCCCTATGAGAAGGAAATGAACTTGGCTTTAAAAGTGTTTAACATTGTTCCGGCTCATACTGAGAAGTGTTAGTAAGGACTATTGTCAGTAATCTTACTATGTTCCCAGATAGGCCCTAGTTTCTAGCCCTATGTTTTCAGATTTTCTTAACCTCAACATCACAATGGAGAACTGAATAAAGGAGAAATTCTGACTGAGTCACAGTGGCAAGCAGAGACAGGTGTGTGGGCTTAGCAAAGGGTATTATATAAAACTGACCAATTATCCAAATATGTTGTCAGCTAAAATGTCCCTCTGCCACCAGACTAGAACATGCCTGAACTGTTGAAGACAGATTCTAAAATGTATATGAAAGATGTTGAGTGCAATGTCTCTAGATACACCAAGCCAGTCACAGTTGGGTTATGATGTGTGTGTGTGTGTGTGTGTGTGTGTGCATATTTAAGCCGTTAGACTCATTCCTCTTCAGGAGTAAAGAGAGAACAGGGCGCAGTGAGATACACATTCACGTTTTATTTAACAATTGTGACCAGACATTGACAAAAACAAGTATATAGCGAAAACTCCGCCTCATGAGACCTAGAATGTAATGATATATGTTTAAAATGAGAGTGGAGCAAGGAGAAAGTACCAGACCAGACATGGCACAGGGTAGACCTACAGAAGGTGACAGAGATAACATCTAGCTAATGGATGAGGGTTAGGCAAACAGGCAGAAGGAACAGGGGTTTCAGGTAGATGGAAAATTAAAGCAAATACAGGGCAGAGGAGAAAAGCGTCAGGAATGTCTCAGAGCACAGATGGTGTGGGGTTCCTGGGTGGGAGACCCAGCAGAGGGAAATCTGGAACGTAAACTGGGATGCAAGCCTGAGCTAGATCAGAGAGTCATAAATATAAATTGGGTTCTATCCTGAGAGCAGCAGACCTTTGAAAGTCATGTGACCGTGAGAATGGGATGTTCAAGTAAGCAGCCTCTGATAGATGCTATAACATGAGTTAGCCTGAGGAAGAACAGCTGGGAGCTATGACGCTAGTCAAGAGAGGTGACAGTCTTGTTTTGTTTTGTGTTTTGTTTTTTTGTTTGTTTGTTTGTTTGTTTGTTTTCCGAGACAGGGTTTCTCTGTGTAGCCTTGGCTGTCCTGGAACTCACTCTGTAGACCAGGCTGGCCTCAAACTCAGAAATCCGCCTGCCTCTGCCTCCCAAGTGCTGGGATTAAAGGAGTGGGCCATCACACCCCACACACACCCCCACACACCCCCACACCCCCACACCCCCACCCCCACCCCCACCCCCACCCCCACCCCCACCCCCACCCCACCCCACCCCCCACCCCCGTTTAAGAGGTGACAGTCTTGAGCGTGACAAAGCTAATTGCATTTGAAGGAAAGGAGTCATTCAATCCCTGCCATTCAGTGAAGAAAGGACAGCTGAGAATCCAGGCCAGGTCTACCTGGGGTGAGTGGGAGGACCGATGGACTGTGTTGCCTCTCATCAGTAGGCGGCAGGGAAAATCCAGAATTGACAAGAGGGCAGAATTCCAGACAGATTTGTGAGTTATTTATTAGTACAAAGTAGTAGTTAGAATTGTAAAGGTCCATCATTTACCTGAGGGAAGAAAATAGAGACAAAGAGAAAAGGGAAGGAGAAAGAGGAAGGAGCCAGATGGCTTTGGGGATACCAGATGGGCAGGTGGATCTGAGGGAGGGGTGAGGAATGGCAGGCTCAGTACTGTGACACAGAGGTCCCTATGTCCAGGGCACATTGGACTTCAGCACACCTCCAGGGAGCCAACAACCTTCCCAAACAACAAACCTGCCAGCCTGAGAACCACACCCTCATAAACCCTCACAGATGCAGGTGCTCCAGACCCCCTCCCCCAGAGCTTTATTACTCTCCCCTCCCCCCAGCCCCACCCCCCCCACACACACAAAATCCAGCAGTGCCAGGGCTGAGTGGAGATAGAATGTCCTCTCTCCTGGCTTTTCCACCCCTGCCCCCATGCTCCCTTCTACAATATTACAGCACAGATGGGGCTGGGAGCCTTTGTGGTCAGGGAAAGTCACAAGAAGTGTTTATGCACAACACTCAGGAGACTGAGGCAAGGTGATGCTCATGACAAGCCTTGTCAAAGGAAGAGAGAAAAAAAAAAAGAATAGGAAAGATGGGAGAGGGATTAGGGGGAGGGGAAAATAAGGACTCACCCAAAATGGTTTCACTAACTTTTCACCCACCTGGAGGGTGAGAGACACGGATGGGTCAGCTTGGCATGATCCTGGGTAAATCTCATAGAAATCTGTGTTTTAACATAATACAGTTGCAAACGACTGTGGGGTTGGCTTTGCAGCAACTTATATTTAAGTATCGCCTGCTCTGGGCAGGTAGGTTCGGCTGACTCAAAGACCTGCTCTTCCAAAGGCACGGATGAAACTATGTTATCTTTGAGATAGGGCAATGGAGTTCCCTGAGGATTGTATCACCAGCAGTGGGCCTTCCGGGTGAGGACAGAGTACTTGCTGCTGAGAAAGGACTGTGCTGCTTTTAAGGTGTCCTTTTACAGGGCAGGCAGGCTGAACCTAGGAGCAGATGAGGAGGTGCATTTGGAGAGGCCCAGGGCCTGGCTGGCACCATGCCTGAATGCTTTGCTAGAATTCCTAACCCCCATCACTCAAGGAGCTCTAATCTGTGTGTGTTACAGTCTTGAAAATCAGCTTCCTGATCAAATCCCTCTCGCTTTCCAAGTCAAGGAATTAGATATTTTTTTATTGATCTGAAATCACTTAACTCCTGTTGGGAAAGAGAAAGTCTATGCAAATTAAGCAAATAAATGTGATGAACAAATAAGTTACATTTTTTTTGAAACAGAAACTATTTTTGCCATTCATTGGTTATATGGGTTATTTTAGATTTTTTTCTCTTTTGTTTTTAAACTAAATTCTCTCACCTTTTTTTTTTTTGTTTGTTTGTTTGTCAACTTTCTTTTTAGGTTCCACAAACAGATTCTAAATGCTGTAAGCCGTGGTCCATCCCAGTTGCCTAATGCTTGGGGTTTGAGCACAAAAGCAGATATTCGGATGGACTTAAAGTTTCAACAAGTCACTAGTATAAACATCTTTATCTATAATACATAGAAAATTAGAGACAATTCTTAAATTTTCATATATATAAAATCTTGTAATCTTTAATCACACGCACTATAAACAATGATTTAGCCTCAGCCAAAGGTCATGTTTAATTCAGTATACTAAAAGGAATTTTCCACTGTGTGAAGAATTTCTGTGCTTAGTCTACAGAGAAAGTGAATATCTAATCTCGACTGTATGTTTCTATTCGGAAAAAATAAAACAGAGAAGTGAACAGGATTCTGTGATTGTTTGCCTATAGTTTGTGACGTTCCAACATTACGATGCTGTATGTAAAATGATTTGGTTTTATTTATCGGTCTAGATTAAATGTAGAGTTTAGGAGTTGACAGTCTGCAGCCAACTATGAAATGAGGCTTCGCTTGCTTGTTTTAATGCATACTTTTGTTGGAAACTCCTTTGATTTTTTTTTTCTAAGACTCTGTTTCCAAAGATTCACTGAGATGCTACATGTGGCAGACTGGCCTCTAAGATGACCCATGGGAGGGCAATTTAGGAAAACTGAGGCAGCAGCTTTAGAATGTCAAAGCAGCGGTGGCGCCTGGCTTCCCCAAACAAATCCGAGCTGAGGTGAAAGCAGCCAGATCACTGCAGCCACTGTGCCTATCAGCAGGTCCAGAAGGCACAAGTACTTAATATTTTGATATTCACAGCATATTCAAAGTTGTCCAGTCTAGAATATTCTACCATGCACATAATATTCAGCTTAGACTTCACTATGTCGTTCTTATTGACGTGAAAGTTTTAGTGGCTGAGACTTCTAATGAGCTGATTTTGCATGTGGCACTGCCTTAAGTCCAACCCAGTAACTCCTATCTGAGCCCCCACTCATCTCTTCTTTCCATTTTGGGATACATCTGCTTCCTACAGACTCTCTCCAACTCGGGGGCAGACTGTGTGAGGGTCAAGCAAAAAGTCGATTTGTACACAGCACAGTAATAGTTCTTACTCCTACCATCATTTGAATTTTCTTACTACTTAACCAGAATTATTAGGTATTTATACACTTAGATGCACAAAAAAATTCTGGCTTTGTTAATTGATGTTTTAGCTTTATTATTTTTTGAATAGTTTTTGCTTTGTCTTCAAGAATATATAAATATATATATTCCTGATTACACTCTTGATATGTTTTTTCTCTTCCTTTTGACATGGATGGTTAATTTTCTTTTTTTTTAATCATTGGGGTTTAGTAAAAAATATTTAAAGCTATTATATTTCAGGGGCCAGGGAAATAGTTCAGTGGTTAAGATTACTGTCTGCTCTGGCAGAGAACCCAGATTCGGTTTTCAACACCCAAATGGTGGTTACAACCACCTTCAACTCCCATTCCAGTGGATCTAGCACCTTCTTCTGGACTCTGGGGGCACAAATATATTCATACAAAAAAGGCTCATATACATAAACAAAAATAAATAAAAGTTAATTTAAAAACTATTTAATTCACTCAGAATAAGATAGTAGTTGAGCCTTACAGATTTCTGAAACAGGCTTTTTTGTTTTCTTATTTTTGTTTGGCTGGTTTGGTTTTTGACACAGCTTAGCTATTTAGCCCAAACTAGCCTTGAACTAAAAATTATTTTTCCTTAGCTTCCTGAGGCTAGAATTACAGGCATGCACCATCAAGCATAACTGTGTCATTTGTTTCTCTATAAACTTTATGTTCTGTTTTCATTCCTTATTTGAATCTAAATATGTAGAAATTTTATTCTAAAACATTTCTGTGGCTATATGTCTTGTTTGTTTGTTTGTTTTCCATTAAGTTCTAGTGTATTACATTGTAGTCACAATGAATCATTTTAAAAGGGAAAATAAAATAAAGAACAAACTAGGGTGGAGAGGAAGAAGGGGAAGGGCTGGGGGAAGGGGAAGAAGAGGAAGAAGAGGAGGAGGAGGAAGACCCAGAAGAGTAAAGACACAACCAGAAAGAGAAAAGGAAAGTAATGAAGGTAAGACGAGAATGAAGAAGAAGCAAGGGACCCATGGGCTGTACAGAGCAGAGGACTGAGTCACAGGCTCTGGCAGCAGAGTTGTACAGAGGGCACGAGATGTGCAGCCATGTTGATAGACCAGAAGATGCAGGGAGGGAAGGGCACAGAGCCACAGAAAGTTGTGGGAGCCTGGGCGAAGCCCGCTGGATCTTAGTTGTGAGGGCTGAGAAATGCCTTCCTCCTCTGTCTGTTCTGCTGCTTTAAGTGCTAGACTTAAGCATGACTCATCATTTTCTGTGCCATCCCGTCCCATGACTCTTCAGATTCTTGGTTAAATCTAATTACCTTTATATCATCCCTTAAACTGGAGGAATAGATTTCAACATAGGAAAAGCACCAGGGCCCCAACTGAACAACTTAATTCAATCACATTGAGTTCCCGTGATGGAGAAATGTGAAGAGTCACCAACCTCTAAACACCTTAACTACAGCCCACCTGTGTGCACCAGGCCCTGCCTCCCTGAGCAGCAACCATCTGTTCCTGCTTGGAAATGACTGAGTGATCATGGTAGCAACCACCCCCTAGCCAGAAGAAACTCTAATGTATCCGCCATACTTACAATATCACACTAATGAGAGAAGAGTAGAGCCTGGAGCTGACCCACTTGCCAGACGTTTCCTTCATGGAGATATTGAAAACTAAAGCTTTTCAATATCAAGGCACTCATCAAGCCCAAGGCCCTGCTACATAATAATTACCAGCCAAGACCCTGCAGCCAGGTTGCTAAGGTTTTATTCCTGCCTCCATTACTAGAGTATTCCTTTAGTCAAGTTACTTGAACTCTCTGTGCCTCCATTTACCTGATCTGTAGATGAAGACAATATTAGTATCCACCTCATCCAAATTTTTTTTGAGATTTAAATGAGCTGGTGCCTAGGCAGTGCCTGGCACACACGCACATGGTGAGAATAACTTCTAATTGATGTTGTAGGCATCCTTATGGTCACAGGTATACAAGCCTGTACAGAGTATAGGTATAGGGTGCTTGGGTTAACTCAGCCAAGTATCCCACAGACCTCTGGTTAAGTTAAAGCAGTTATCCAGAAATGCACAAAACAAATTGGAAAGCAAGACTTCAGTAGAAAAACGATGGCTAAGAATCCCGTGTGTCGAGACTCCTCAGCCAGAGAGAATATAGGCAAAAGCTGATAACAGCGATAGATTTCCCTGAAGAAAATGGGTCAGAGACATGGGCTATTTGTTTCTAAAGATATTCACTTTATACAATCATAAGTGGGCTATGTCTATAGTCCTGAGTGGGGTATTATTTTGGTCACTGGAGATGTGTAGAAACCATGCAGATGTAGACCCTGCCTGGACATTGTCTGAGAATTCATATGAATGCCACTGCAAGCTAAGAAGGAAAAAAGTGAAGGTGGTCAATGAGGGCGATGGCAGGAGACCTTCAGATCTGGCGGTCAGAGAGATAGCCTTTGAGAAGGTGTTTATGGGAAGAATAAAGGGCCAAACCTCACGAAATAACCTGGAACTGTGATCTTGAAATTACTAACCAATTAGTGGAGCAGGGGAGGGAGGGGAGCTCTTGAAGTTGGGAAATACATTGGGCAGATTAGAAATTAGTGTGGCGATTTTACCTCATGGGAAGCTGAGGATTTGGGTTTAAGTCTGTGGATAAGCAACGCTGCAAAGATTTCACCACTGAATTAAGCCTATCCTAATTATGAATAGTTCTGCACTTGAGTGAGGATCAGGATTTGACCTAATTAGAAGGCAAGATGGCAGAAAGTGACAGGGTGTGCTGGGACACTCTTAGACTCTCAGCACTTTTGGTTTTGTGGACCCCTAACCCCTGGCCCCCAACCCTCACAAAGAAAAAAAAACCCTAGAGCGGTGGGCACTCCAGTTCCGGGTCAGGTCTTCTCCCACTGGTCGGGCTTCTCCTCACCATGGCGAGCGGTAGCGGCCTCGGCCAACCTAACGCCGTGAGAGAGACCATGGACATTCTGCTTGAGATTTCAAGAATTTTGAATACCGGTTTAGATATGGAAACACTGTCTATTTGTGTACGACTTTGTGAACAAGGAATCAACCCAGAAGCCTTATCATCTGTTATTAAGGAGCTTCGCACTAAAGGCTGCTGAGAACACAAGCTGACTTCAGAGAATTCCAGATGAGATATGTCAATCTTGGCAAGAAAATATGAAAATTCCATCGTAGTCAAGATATAAAACGACAATGCAGCATGCTGTGTAGAAAATGTTTTCTTTTAAAAAGAATTGTAAAAACTACAGCTGAGCAAGTCAATGGGAAGTGGCTTGAGAGGGAACTATCACGTGTGTTTACGTCATGTCTTGTTGCTAATGCTGGCGCTTCTCTGTGTGTTCCTTATTTATAGCTCTGCTAGCTGTGAGTCTCTTGACAGCATCTAGCAGGCATGAACAGCTGCTGGGCCTGGTGGAAGTTAGTGGGTCATATCAGAGTTGATGCATAGTAATTATGACTTGTTGACATTTCCATTATGAACCTTAATTTTGAATTGTTTAAACATAAAAACCGTGGCTGTATATTCCATTGAGCTGCAAGTTGATGGGACTTGAGCTGCCATATGTGAATTTTGCTTTTCTTGTTTCACATCTCAAAAATAGGATCAAAGACATGGCCTTTAATCATCTCCTTAACAGAATATTTAGGTTTTTACACAGTTTTTTTTTTTTTTTGGCAGTTAAAGGTGATTTAATTTAGTTTTTTACACAGTTTTTTGGCAGTTAAAGGTGATTTAGTGGCATAGCCCGGGCTCATTTTCCCCCATGCAGTCAGCCCTGTTTTCCCAGGCTCCAATTTTATAGGATCCTTTTCACAAACACACAAAATGAATTTAAATATAAGCATATGCTGTGCTTATACAGTGAAGACCAAGACACCATACTAATAAAAATGAGAGATTAATATGTAGCTGAATTTTAGTGTTGAGGCTCACATAGCTAATTAGAGAAAGAGGCCCGTGGGGATGAGAATGTGTTGAGAGAAAAAAAAAATAAAGATTATGAATAAATTTTAAGTCTCTTTTCCACATTAAAAAAAGAAAGAAAGAAAGAAAAGAAAAAAAACCCTAAAATTTCTATCTTGTGGCTCCTCTGGTAACAAAGTAAATCCAAGAAGGTCTATGTCTTTCCGGCATTAAAAGATCAGAAAACATTTTCAAGGACCCTAAAAGTGAGCATGTCATTGCTGTGGAAGACTATGAGGAACAGAAGTGGGGGGACCTGGAAAGAAGGGTGGGGGGACTCAACTGCTGGTGAAATCCTCTCATGAAAACAGACAGGTGGCCCTCAAACCAGCACTCTGGAGCTTCAGGAAGTATCCTAGTCTCCAGTCAGATTCACAAACCTACAGACTCTTGTTCATTCCAGTTTGATTATGGAATTATTCCAGAAAATAGTCTGGAAACCCAAAAATAATGTCACTGTGTTTCCAGTCTCTGCATCTCTTGAAGAACACTCACTGAGATCTAAGGTATTTGTCTTAGTTAGGGTTTTACTGCTGGGAATAGACACCATGACCAAGGCAAGTTTTATAAAGGACAACATTTAATTGGGGCTGGCTTACAGGTTCAGAGGTTCAGTCCATTATCATCAAGGTGGGAACGTGGTAGCATCCAGGCAGGCGTGGTGCAGACAGAGCTGAGAGTTCTACATCTTCATCTGATGGCTGCTAGTGGAAGACTGGCTTCCAGGCAGCTAGGGTGAGGGTCTTAAGACCACGCCCACAATGACAGACCCACTCCAACAAGACCACACCTTCTAAGAGTGCCACTTCCTGGCCAAGCATATACAAACTATCACAGTATTGTTCATAGTAAAACTCCTAACCCCACCTGCTTCCTCCTAAGTCCCATCCCTGCAGTTGCCCGTTCTCAAAGTCTCACCAATCCATCGTATCTTGCTTGACTCTCCAGTTTTCTTGAGGTTCCTCTTCACTCATGCCCCAGATTGCTCCCACAAAGAAAGTTGTAGTCAGCAATCCAGGAGGACCAATGACCTCCCTGTCATGGACCCTGTCATGACAACAGGAGAGTAGCTGAGGACATGAGCAGCCCCTTAGTCTGCCCTGTCACAACTGCAAACTCTAAGATTTTAAAAGAAGAGCCTGTTCCTACTACAGAAATTCATAACTGGTCAAGAGCTGAAAGGAAGTCGCTGTTGAATACTCAGCCCTGAATGAGAGGCCTCCATCATGCCCTTCAAGGTTTAAAACACCAGGGAAGGTTTAAAACATGGTGGGAAAATTGAAAGAGCTGAAGAAAGTGCGGACATGGCTGTCTCACTGAGAAGCACCACAGTTGCTCTGATAATCTGCACAAAAGATTGGGCCGTCAGCCTTCCATCATGGAGGGCGTGGAGTTCCCAAGGCCTGGTCCTTCCCTGAGGATCTATAGACAGTTGATGGTTTCTGAGGAGGGTGAAAGATTTTCTTTAATGGTGTAGCCACTGGTAATTGCCTATGCTTCTGTAATGTAGCCCCTCATTCATGTTCCTGTAACTAACTCTAGTTAAACTCAGTCAGAGAGAGGAGAGGAGGGAGATCCAGAGAGAGTCGTTTGCAGCACGGTACAATAAGAAACAACCTTTGCTATGCTGGGAGGTGTGAGGAGCTGATAGAGGCACGACTGTAGGTGAGATAGTGGAGGAACCCTGCACACACACGCAGGAGTGACTAGATCTTACCCTAGAGTGGAGGAGAGGGGGCCATTCTGCCCAGCTCTTTATATGGAGAACCACTCTGCTCCTCAGGTAGGTGATGCCTGGCAGGGGGATGAGAGAGAATTCTCCAACCGGTTGGTCAGCTGCAGAACTGAAGGTTCCATTCTTGCAGATGAACTAGAACTGAGAAACCCCACAATCTATTACATATTATAAGGTATGTCTGAAAGCTATGGGAGTATTGTTTAAAAGAAAGCAATACCTCAGACAGTTGCCTCAAGAAGCCTGTGTCATGGCCATGTTTCCGCCTACACTGTCACATAGAGACAAATGTTAAATGTTTGGACAGGTGCTGATTGCAGACTCTGGTGGGTGGGCCTAGGCTGAGGTCTCCAGACTACCAAACTCTCTTCACAGTGAGGGTAACTTTCCCATCAGGACGGAAAGCACGACTCAGCTACACTAGCAGTAGAGGGCCTCAAGAACCTCCAAGTTCAAGCTGTAGTTGCAGGTTTCACGTGACAGGAATGAGCCACTGTTGTTACGATCTTGAACCAAGAGCCTGGGGCTCGGGCAGGGCGCTGCGTGGCACAGCCTTCCAAAGCAGCTAGTGTCTTAGATGTATACATTACTGACCATCAGGGAAGCACCGCTATGCTGCCTGCTTGAAACAAGCATTGAGATCGCTTGGCTTTGAAATTATCCACACATCTCAGCAGGGTCGTGTGCTGTGTCCTCTTATGAGCTGTACTCCGGCAGTGGCAAATCTGAGCCAATCCAGTCAGTGACTGGGAGTTTCCAAGCTCAGAGCCTCTGGTTTCGAAAACTCATCAGATAAAAGGGGGGATGCATTGTCCTGGCATGGTTTTTATTAATTTATTTATTTACTTTACATCCCAACCCAAACACAGTTTCCCCTCCTCTCTCCTTCTCTCCTCCCAGTCCCTCTCCCTCTCCCTCTCTCTCTCCCTCTCTCCCTCTCTTCCCTCTCCCTCTCTCTCTCTGTCTCTTCTCTCTCTCTCTCTCTTTCTCTCTCTCTCTCTCTCTCTCTCTCTCTCTCTCTCTCTCTCTCACACACACACACACACACACACACAAGTTCCATCTCATGTTCCACCTATTCTGCCGTGTGCAGAACCCCAGTTCCATCCACCTGGAGGGAAAGGCAGCAGAACAAAAATTACCCAGCAGTTCTGAGAATGTCTGCCTGAAGCACCCTGTCCAGATAGCCTGACTGTTCCTGGTGTCACTGCCAGAGGCATCAAAGGCTTACTTATTTGGCCTGAGCCTGCCTGTCCTGAGCCTCCTCTGGAAGCAGGCTGGATAGCAGACCCTCCTGACCTCACAGGGGAGGCAAGGCAGTTTCAGGAAGCATGCCTAGCCATCTACAGTGTTCTCTTGCCACAATGCAAATGGGGCTTTTTCTTAGTGCATTACCATCCCCAAGGAGTTTATGCTAATACCATTGATAAGCTGATGATTAATTAAGTGGCATCTCTGGTCCAGGTCCAGAGACTGTTCTCTAGGTCCCTGTATTCTACTGGCATGCGCTCTTAGAACTCAGAAAGCCAACTTAAACTGTCGAGATCCAAGAAAGGGTTTTGCTTCCTTTCCCTAAACCCAGTGCTGTCACCCTACTCCCGGCGTCTCATCTCAGCCATTGATACTGCCTGACTCAGCTGTTCTTGCCTAAGTCCTCTCATCTACTCTTTACCTCATTCTTATCTAATCTGTCAACTGATCCAGTTGGATATGTTCCCAAATTTCATACAAAAGCTATACTCTTCTCTTTGTTCTTATCTCTGTTTACTACTTCGCACCCTAGTCTAAGTTAGTGTAACCTCTAGGCTGGGGTGTACAGAAATGGCTTCATAATTCTTTCTCTATACAATAGAATAATAAAAATTTTTGTTTTGAAATTGATTGTATTTATGTGTATGAATATATCTCTGTGTGTCATGTATGTGTCATATATGTGTCATGTATGTGTCATATACGTGTTATATATGTGTCACATATGTATGGAGCCCACAGAGGCCAGAAGAAAACACCAGATCTCCTGGTGCTCCCCTAGAGTTAAAAGTGGCTGGGAGCCTCCTCATGTAGGGCCCACAAATGGGTCTTCTAAAAGTGTAACAAGCATGATTGATCTCTAAGCCTATTCTCCTGCTTCATTTTTTTAAAGACAGCTTCTCCAGTATCCCAGCTAACCTTGAATTCACCATGTAGTAGAGATTGACCTTGAACTCCTGATTTTCTTGCCTCCACCTCCCGAGTGCTGGGATTACAGGAGTCTGTCACCATACCCGGTTTACAGAGTGCTAGGAGACCAAATGCTATGCTTCATGCATGTCAGGTGAGGACTCTGTGAATTCAGTCCTAGCCCCAGCCCAAGAATGGCTGGATTCAAGCACACCATGTTTTATCCTACATGGAAACTTTCTGGGGCTTTCTTTCCCACCTAGTTCTGAACCTTTGTCTCACCTGTGCATCTCTGTCTCAGTCTCACCCCTGTATCTCTGTCTCACTTCTGTATCTCTGTCTCACCCTGTATCTCTGTCTCACCCCTGCATCTCTGTCTCACCCCTGCATCTCTGTCTCACCCCTGCATCATTCTCACCCCTGCATCTCTGCCTCACCCCTGCATCTGTCTTACTCCTACATCTCTGCCTCACCCCTGCATCTCTGTCTTACTCCTGCATCTCTGTCTTACTCCTGCATCTCTGTCTTACCCCTGCATCTCTGCCTCACCCCTGCATCTCTGTCTTACTCCTGAATCTCTGTTTCACCCCTGCATCTCTGTCTTACTCCTGCATCTCTGCCTCATCCCTGCATCTCTGTCTCACCCCTGAATTTCTGCCTCACCCCTGCATCTCTGCCTCACCCCTGCTCTCCTCAGGTACCCTGTGCTTCTTTGGCTTTAACATGCCAAGTTCACATCTTCTTTGGAGGCCACTATACTTTCTCTTTTCTCACACATTCTCTTGGTAAGCGTCTCCTTTGTGACTGCTCAGACAAGACATAGTCCAGCCCTCAGTACCTCAAAGTTAAACTTAAACACTTAATGTGTCTCCATCCCCACCTTCCACAGAACTGTCCAGTTCCTGAGGTTACACCATTTCTTAGGTTTCAAATCTCTGACAGGCAAGGAGCACTGAGCAGAAGATTCCAGCAACCACTGAGGCAGGAGACAGAGGTGTGTACCTAGGGTGTAGTCAGAATGATGAGCTTGGTTGTGGAAGGCTGGATTGGAACCTGGCCCCAGTCATGGAGCACCTTCTCTGCTCTGCTCAAGACAAAAGGAAAGCAATGCAGCCCTTAAGTATCCAACAGGTGTCACATCACAGCCCTATTTGCTGTGTGTGTGTGTGTGTGTGTGTGTGTGTGTGTGTACATGTGTGTGTACATGTGTGTATGTGCGAGCATGTGCATGTGTGTGTGCCCACGTGTGTGCTTGTGTGTGCACGTGTGTGTGTGTGTGTGTGATGCGCACGTGCATGAGTGTGTGCATGCTCGCATGTGTATGTGCGTGTGTGTGTGTGTGTCTGTGTCTGTGTCTGTGTGTGTGTGTGTGTGTGTGTGTGTGTCTCTGTCTCTGTCTCTGTCTGTCTGTGTGTTAGTCAGCTGCTGGGCTCTACAGTGGGGCTCCTCTCTTTCAAAAAGCCAACATCACACCCAATAGGACATCTACTTCCACCATGCTCAATAGCAGCCTTGGGGATCCTGCAATGCAGCCCATCACCCACTGCTCAAATCCAGATGACTTCCCTCCCTATAAGGGGAGCCTCAGGACACCTCTCTTGATGCTCCAAGACCTTCAGAAACTGGCACAACTGTCCTTGGCCTCACTCCCCACCAGGATTCTACTATATCTCAGGAAAAGTTGAAGCTGCAGGCTCCAAGGCACCCTGCTCTTTGAGCAACTCACTCAAGATCTTGATATCTCATTTATAAAGTAATGGCAGTGGTTGTAGTGGCAGTGAGTGTGAGGAGGGTGGTGATGGTGGTGGTGATGGTGGTGATGATGATGGTACTGGTGATGATGGTGACTACAATGCTCTCCTGAGATGCTCCAGAATTCCCAGTCCATGAGAACAGCCTCTAGCCCACAGCAAACCTTCGTGAATATTAGTGGTTGCGAGTAAATTTGTACCTAGGGTATTGCTGAGCATGAGAATCCTAAAATAATTTGATTTCTTAAATCCTCAAATTTGGGGCGGTGTAGACAAGTAGCAGAGCAGAGACTAAGAACAGACAATGCACGTGCTGGTTGTTATAATCGAACATTAAAGACAAAGTTGGAGGCTGGAGAGATGGCTCAGTAGCTAAGAACACTGGTGCTCTTCCAGAGGACCCAGATTGGATTCCCATCATCCACATATTTGCTCACAACCATCTGTAACTCCAGCTCCAAGAAATCTAATACCCTCTCTGGCCTCCGTGAATACCAGCCACACCTGTGGAGCACAGATATGCACACACATAAAATGAAGTAATAAAAGATCAAACATGCATTTGCAGTCTTTCATCACATTCATGAGAGAATCTCCCTTTGCTTAATTGTATTTAATTATACAAGAAAAATGGGAGACGGAATGTCTTGCTAGGGTGGACAGCAAGATCCTGCCTTACAGGCTGGTTCATATTTATGGTGTAATCTTAGTCATGAACTTGAAACTCACTTTTCATAGATGAGCCCCCGAGTCTAAACCCAACATGAGGAAACCAGTTTTAGACTTCAAAAAGCCACGTGGATTCTTGACTCATTTGTGCCAGAAAGAGAAGCAGGTGCTGCTGCCAAGCCTTTGTGGGCCAGGCAAGCAGGGCTGACTATAAATCACCAGTGTTGGGCTGTGCCGCCGGCTTTGGCTCTCCAGGGACTGTAGGTGCTCTGCTCTATCTGAGATAGAGGAGCAGATACACTTGTCAGTAGGGCATTTATTTCAAATCTGTGCTTCATTGACACCATGCCTTCCGTTTCCGATTCTGACCCGCTGATTTTTTTTGTGAATGGAAGAAAGGTAAGTTTCTGGCATGACTAATGTGGCTTTCCATTCACAGAGGCTTCACACGGGCTTATTGTTCTGCACTGAGGTGCATCTCCTAGTTTTTACCAGTGACACAAATTTAAATATGGGTTGTTTCTCCATTTTTGGCATCAAAGATGAAAACGTGGGATGTCCGCTCGCTTTTCATTCTCTCACTGGAGACAGTAGGAAGAAGAACATGTTATTTGGTGTGTAGTGGCAAGCGTAAATTCTGACAGGGCAGCATGCTGCAGGGGTGAGCGGCTGACAGAATTTCCTTCTGTGTTTGTTGGAAATGAGCCCCACCTTGGTTCACCAATGCCCCTTTAACAGGAGAGAGAGACAGGACACCAAGGAAAACAACCACAAATGACTCTCAATTGATAGCAATCCCCCAGCCTAACCCATCACCCTGAAGGCAGAAGCTCCTCCAGGCAGGAGAGGCAGTAGACAGCCATTCTCTGCAGATGACTGGGCCAGAAGAGGTTCTCAACCTTTTTCTTCAGGAGCAAAACAAGTTCATGGGAAGTTCTAAGAGCTTTATAGTCAGAATTCATATTTTCTTGTGTGTGACACTTAGCAAAAAAAGAAAAAAGAAAAAAAACCGTAAAAGCTATTTTAGTAATTTGCCATGGTTCTTATTTCCCATGGTTATGCTATATCGCTAAGACTTTTTTTTTTAATGGAAAAAAAAAACCAAAGCTTTAATAAAGGCAAAATTTTATAGCAATTTTTCCAGTCAAGGAAGGTCATTTCTGAGAACACTGTGAATGTGTAAATACTGAACGGGTGACAGAGATGGACAGACAGATGGAAGAAAGGAAGGAAGGACAGAAAGAAAGGCAGGTATAGCAATCTGGAGTACCTGAAAGAGCATCGGACGTCGGGAGAGCAATTGCTAAATGTCCATCTAGGGATTTAAGTGCTGAGGACGAGTCTGTGTGGGGAAACATCCTTTGCTGATTTGTCCTTTAATATCATTTAATATTTTAATGTTAAGATGCTCACATACACTCTCCCAAGCGCTACTCTCCAGTCTTTTGATGTGTAGGTGCTTTTAGACCCTTTTATCTTATTTATTTCAAGGACAAATTATAAAAATGTCAAAAGGGGCCAATCTACACAAGCCTGAAGACGGTGTGGTAGCCACGACTGGCTCTTTTGTTTAGACCCATGGGCTCAGTTTAACTGAGGCACAGTGTCCATTAGGGCCCATCGCCCCACAGACTCCCCAAAGTGCTGCTTCTGTTTCGTGTGTTGGGACTCTTTGTCTTTTTTGTGCCTCTCAAACATGTATCTTTCGCACTGACTTTTTCATGTGCCCACTTAGAAATGCAGGTGTCTCCTTGAGACAGATGTGGTATTGGTGTGCCTGCACATCTGGATTCTGGATTTGAGAGCAGTGGTATAAGGTGCAAACCCCTTTTGTTTGTTTTGTTTCTGTGACTCTGCACTGATCTTGGGGCTCTCCTCTGTGAAAAAGTTACCTCATCAGTGCTTGGCTTTGCAGGGTGTGTTGATCCTTCATGGGCTTATCCCAGTGATGGGGACACAGGCAGCTTCCAATTCTCCCAAGTCCTCCCTCCAGAAAACACAGCATGAGCATCCTTCCATCTGACTCCTCACTGGAGCTGGTGAGAGGCTCTGAGATCATAGCAGGGCTGTTCCATAGGTCCTGCCTGGTGGTTTCCCAAAGTACAGTAGAAACTGCATTCCCCACAGCTGGTAGAACGCCAAATGCTTTTCTCTGTAAAACTATCTGACTACCCATATCTGGTATCCAGGTGCTTATTACAGTCTGACCCCTTACGCTTTGCTACTCTCCTGACGTTGTCTCTATGCTGTGTGCACTTTCTCCTTGGTGATTAGAGTGGCCTTGCTCCCCCTTTATGTGTTCAGTAAGAAGAGATTTGTTTTTCATACAGTTCCTGAGATCTTTTTCACACAGCTGGGAATGCTGGCTGCTCAGCACTGGCTCTGTAGTTGGCAGAATTTAACCTCTACACTTCCAACCTCACCCTTCTTTTGGAACCTGACATTCTCTGCGCTCTTTGGACCTGAGACATACCGTGACTCAGGACAGCAGTGAACCCACGTGGCAATAGCAGGCCTGTGGACAGGAGGACTGAAAGTACAGTATTTACCAGGAAGGATGCTATAGCCAGAAATCCAAGCCTTGAGTGTCACCAGGCCTTGATCCCAGGACAAGGGCAATAGGCATTATCATCCCCTGCAGCTATCTTATTCCCTGCTTGTAAACCATCTCCATGTTCTTGCAGCTGCAGTGTTAAAGAACATGAGACTTGGATTCTCTGCCTCTGTAGTACCTCTTCTCATAGCATCTTCTCTGGCTAATTTATTTCTACAACTTTCTGAGTTATCCAAGTCTTCTTCGTGTGTCTCTTCCCACCCAGTCCTTTCCAGGTAAATGCTTCTTCTTAGGCGTGTGTATATTGAGAGACAGAGACAGACAGGCAAAGTCTGGAGTTTGGGTGTTGGGCTGCTCTCTACATTGGTAAATTTCTGAGGACTTTAAGAGAGCTCGATATGTGAGAGGTGGGGTGAAGGAATCAGTACTGTTTACCTTGCCGAAGGTCCTGTATTCTCAGTACAAAGCGGCGTGGAGGACAGTGCCCTTTGTCTGGGTTCCCTGCTAACCCTATTCCAGGTCAGCTACATTCTAACTTGATTTCCCTATCTTGCCTGGTTGCCCCAGCAGAGATGCTGGCTGGGTTCCTCTAGGGCCTGGGGGAAGCTGCCTTTCCTCTGTGCCAAGGAACACCTGGTGCTCAGGTGAGGGCAGAGCCCTGAGGAAGGTCATCTGGATTTCCCTCACATGCATATAGAGCTGAGAAGCAAAGCCCTGGTCCTGGGAGCATCTTCTCTGGCTAATTTATTTCTACAACTTTCTATGACTATGAGTTATCCAAGTCTTCTCCGTGTGTCTCTTCCCACCCAGTCCTTTCCAGGTAAATGCTTGTCATAGATGATAGAAAATTCAGACATTGCAATAAAACTTCACTGTTTCTTCAGACCTTTGGTTCCAAGAATCACTAAGAGATTTCTGTAAAGTTACTCACATTATAAACATGTCCTCCAAACAAAAGATTGAATTGCTGTAACCAATGATGGCCTCTTCCTGCAACCCCTTTCCTTGTTTCACAATATAGGTCATAGAGAAGAGCCCTGACCCTGAAGTGAATCTACTGTTCTACGTCAGGAAAGTTCGTATCCTTTAACTGTAATGGGCAGTAAACTGCTAAAACTCATCAGAAGGGATAAGAGGTGGCTCGGTGATGGAAAGTACTTACTGTCCTTACAGAGGACCTGAGTTCAGTTCGCAATATCCACATCAGACAGCCCGTGGCCACCTGGAAATTCACAGCTCCAGCACCAAGGAGACTCCATGTCCTCTTTAGGTCTCAGCAGTCACACACCACAGACAGACACACAGACACACATACAGAGACACAGACAGACAGTAGGAGGAAAGAAGGGAGGGAGGAAGGGAATAGAGAGAGCATATATTCATATATACACATAAATAAAAATAATAAAAAATAAATCTTTTTTATAAGAATAATAAAAAAAAAAAAAAAGCCACCCACATTCCCTCTAGGTAAGTGACTCTGTCTTCCATTTATGGAGTCTAGTTGGAGTTCAGAACAAGGATGTGTGAGTTCATGTTTTATCTATTGTATTTTTATAGGATATTTTATTTATTTACATTTCAGGTGCCATCCCCTTTCCCCATTTTTCCTCTCTAGAAACCCCTATCCCATCCCCCCTCCTCCCTTTTGCTTTTATACCATTTTAATTACATGCAAGTATTAAGGTCAGTTCTAGATTGAGGAACTAGCAATACAATAGATGCAAATAGTCAAGGAACAAACAAGACTATAAACACAAATATTCAAAGAACAAGCAAGGCAATAAACAAAATTCTATGAACACTCCCATGATCACTGTTTCTAAGGGCTTATCAAGATGATGAAAATATCTGAACCAACTTCCCTGTCCTAGTTCAAAGTCATTTTCCTGTCTGAAGCCTACTTCCTTGTTCTAGCCTAAAATTTCGATTCCTGCCTGAAATTACTTCTTTGTTTTAGCCTAATGTCAGATTCCTGCCTGAAGTCCACTTCCTTGTCCTTGGCCAATGTCATTTTCCTGCCAAGCAGCCCATTTCCTTGACCTTGGCCAATGTCAAATTCTTGTCAAACAGCCCCAAAGCTCTCCACCTGTCACCCTTTTTTATTTCATAAACAAGACTGAGCCTGTCTTAGGTTGTTCTGCCAAGAATGCCTTCCTTACCCAT
This sequence comes from Arvicanthis niloticus, assembly GCF_011762505.2. Taxonomy (NCBI): domain Eukaryota; kingdom Metazoa; phylum Chordata; class Mammalia; order Rodentia; family Muridae; genus Arvicanthis; species Arvicanthis niloticus. The sequence continues at coordinate 124,334,362 of NC_047660.1, read as the reverse complement.
CGTGGAACATGCATTATCAAAACCAATGTACTTCTGTCTTAGGTTGGTAAGGCTCCGTGCAGAATCTTACCCTTCCTTGGCTTGCCAGCCTGCTAATTTAATAACTCTGACTGGGGGTCCATTTTCAGGTTCAAGCCATGTACTTTGGCTGCCAACATGTTGATGTTGTTAAAGACAAGCTTTAACAGGATGGGCAGGAATAAAAGTATTCCCAGGGCAAAAAAATGATCAAGCTATATATGCCATTCTTGAAGCTTGACCAAAACAGAAATACTGACCTCAGGCCATGGGTAATATTATCAGCAGTATCTGCCACATTGATGCTCAGCAGAGCAGTATTCTTTAAATTCATAAGCTTACCATGCAAAGTTAAAACATCCAGAGAGGTGTTAGAATTATGCCAAATATACTGCAAGTGCCTTTAAACTTCTTCCTAATTATAATGACTACCACTGTAAATTTTAGAACTAACACAAATCCAATGGTATTTGGCATGACACTCAAGATAGCTCCTTACTCTTAAACTCCGAACCTCCTTCCAATAATTTGAATAGGATAAAGAGCATCAATACTAAGCTCTTGGGTTTTGCCTTTTTTTTTTTTTCACACTTGGTAGGGGGGAGAGAGAGAGAGAGAGAGAGAGAGAGAGAGAGAGAGAGAGAGAGAGTCATCTGGATGTCATCAATTGAAGAGAGCTGGGTAATAAAAATAAAAGGTTGTCTGTCCTATTCTGTAACTTCCCATGAGACTATAATAGTTTTTTAAGTTAAAAATATGTGCTCACTGGGGCTAAAAAGACAGTGCAGTCAGTAATGCATTGTCTTGCAAAGACAAAGACATGAGTTCAACCCCAAGACCTGCAATAGAAAAGCCAGGTGTGGACCACTGGGGAGGCAGAGACATCAGATCACTGGTACTCACGGACTAGCCAACTAAGCCTACTTGTCTAATTTAGAGTAGTGAGAGATCGGGAAAAAGTATCAAAATATTGTTGACTGTACCAGAGGAATGACACTGAGGTTGGCCTCAGGCCTCCATGTGGGCACATACACAATGAGTGTTGTTGACAGGAACTAGGAATCCAGCAGTGAACAAGATAATACTATCCTGTCTCCCTCTGTCTCTCTACACCCCAATTAACACTTCTAAAATAACACTTCATCACTCACTTGTCTTACCTTGACAAAAATGTTCTAGAAATAGCTTCTCCCTGGTGTTTTAACTTTTCCCTCCAGACTCTTTCCCACTACTAAGCCACACAACCTGACTTCCTACATTACCATTTTACAGCCCCCTCCCAGTGAGGAGATGAAGACCATTGGCCCAATGTTCCATTCCACTCAGTCTAGAGAATCCAAATCCTCACCCCCATCCCACTGTCTCCCCTGTGCCCCACTGCAGGATCTCATCAATGATCAGCAAACCCATCACTGCCTTTCCTTGAGAATCAGCTCTGACACCCACACACATCCTACCATGCTTTCTCTAGACTTCCTAAAATGAAGCCACATCAAGAATAAGTTGAAAATGCAGATTCCCAGGTGACCACGGCCAGAACCAACACTAGATAGAACACCTCACCCCCAGGTTCCCAGCATCCTCTCTGCTCTTTGCTGTTGGTGACTAATATAAATAATATAAATGAGGCTCCCTGGAGTTCTAGGCCCCAACTTCTGCTTAGAATAAAGGGTTCTAGAATAGGGTGAGGTATTTCTCTCACCTGCTCCTTAGCAGATGGTTCTAATGAACTGGCTACAGAAAGGAAGAAATGCTTATCTGTGCTAGAGACCATGTCGACCTAAAGCACTTTTTCAGCACTCCTATAGTCTCTCCCGAGGTTCTGGTTCTATGTTTACATTCATACTCTATAATCTTTCCTTATATTGTATCTTGTATATTGCAGAAATTCAAGGCCCCCACAAAAACCCAGATATTCTGCTGTCTTGAGCCCTGGCTTAGATATCAGGTCCAGACTGAGACACGTGGTGAAGATATTCATCTCCTGTCTATTCTAGCTCCTCCATGCAACAGTCAGGAGCCAGCCTTGGAGGCCTTAGCTTCCCACTGAGTCACCACACCCATCCCCCACTGGCCTGCCCAGATCTGCTGAGGCAGAGGATGCAGAACGCTAACAAGTGTTAATATCTCTTTGAGACCTTAGCTCTGGGATAAACCATCTCTCAGAGCATTCCCAAACATTTGTCCTTCACACCACAGCCAGCACTGTCATTTTCAAAAATAAGTCTTATTCGTTTACCTGCCATTCACGAAGCCCTGGGTTCAATCCCTGGTATCAAATACATCAAGTGTGATAGTGTATATCAGAATCCCAGCATGTTGAAGGTAGGGGCAGGAGAATCAGAAATTCAAGGTCATCCTCAACTACACAGTGAATTTAAGGCTAGCCTGGACCACAGGAGAGATTCCCTATCTTAAAAACAAACAAACAAACAAACAAATAAAAAAAACCCACAGTTTATATTTATTGAAATAACAAATTTTATCAAGCACTAAGGTATCCAGAAGCTAGAGAAACACTGCCTCTAGCCCTATCATAGTGGCGGGGACTGTCACACAGAGGAAGTGATGACAGCCATGCACAGGAAAGGACGCCCAAGCATACATGAGGAGGGAGAGGGATCAGATGAGATGAGGGTTGAGTAAAACTTTTCAGGAAAAAAAAAAAAAAACTAAAGTGTTGGAGCCAAGGGTTTTCTAATCAACAACAGGGGGGTCGTGGTTTGGGAGAAGTAAACGAGGTTTTTGTTAGCACATGTAAAGAGCTGAAGGTGAGAATGGAGAGATGTGACTGAAAATAAAGAACAGACAAGCAATGAGAGCCTTAAAGGACGAAGTCTGCCTTGGTGGCATGTTCCCTGTGCACGCTGTCTGCCCATTCATCCAAGGCAACTTCTGAGTATACTGCAGGAATGCCCATCCCGGCGGCAGGGAGAAGTCTTTGAGCCAGATAGAATTTTGATTTCTTTACTTGAAATTTTCCAGACTCCTGAAACAAAAACAAATTACGCTTTTTGTGCCCTGCCCAGTGGAGCAGTTTAAGTAAGGTCTGACCCATATCACCTTCAGTCCTCCGCCTCAAGAGACCTGTATAGTAAGCCCTGAGCTCCTGTAACTCAGAATTTAAGAACAGAGTCTGGTGTGCAAAGCCTTCTGGGGAAGGCTGCAAAGAACTCAGCTAGTTATTCCAAAAACTAGAAAGTATTCTGATTGCAGCACCTTGTTAAGGGCAGCAACTTATAGGAGGAAAATTATTTCTAACCTCCACCCAAGCCAATCATGGGTTCCACCCAAAATTCTTTTAAGCTGCACCCAAAAATGGTCCCAAGCCAACTCTGGTAGATTCCTGCAAGCATCTAAAGAAGAGGATTTACATACATCTTTTGTTCTCTCTTTGAGAAAGTATGCAAGTGCCCTACATAGTGATCTTGATAACACTGGCTCAAGAGACATGATTATTATCGTTACTTGTTGAACCCAAGGCTGCACACATGCTAGGCAAATGATCCTCTGCTGGGCTGTATCCCCAGCTCTTAAATTGATGCTCTCTAACTCCGTAAGAAAGTGAAAGCACGTATTGCTGTACTAGAGAAAATTAAGCATCCTGGGAAGATTTTTCCAATTTTTACACAAACTGCCTTCTATGGCATCCAGAGAAGTGACAGTCCATGGATTCATTTTTCCATTGCTCGCAGTTCTGAGTTCTGTAGAGTTCAGGTAGAGGCCCATGAGCTTTTCCACATGGCATCTGGGTACACACCCTGAGATGCTAACAGGATGCTTGTGTAGTCTGTGTGTCTTATTCAGGAAAAATATACACGTGGTTTCCTGAAGAAACCTCTACTTCGACTGCAGACACTGCCTTGTACCTGAAGAGCTCCAAACTCCGGAGACCCTTTCTCAAGTCTTAGGACATTGCGGCCACCCAAAAATCACAAGAAACCATACCTGGATGCAATCAACAGAGGTTTATTAGGGGAGGAGCCAGCGGTCAAAAACGACAAGCTCTTTAGCTCCAAGAGCAGGGTTTTTGGCCCCGTGTGGTGGGTTAAAGGGTCTTTTATAGCATGGGGTGGGGGGAGGAAGGCATTTTTGTGCGCTTACACATGATTGGTTGTTTTACAAATTTTGAACATAGCACTGGGAAGACCAAGGGAGGGGTAACCAAGAACAGTGGAACATTTCAGAGAATCTAGCCAAAATGATCTAGAGTCATGTGAGATCACTCTGCACACTCATTCTTCTCAAAAATGTGGTTTTCACCATGCCATTGTGCCCTATCCTGCCATTTCAGATTACTATCTTTACTTTTTCCGGCTATAGGGCTATGGCCCCACCTAGGTGGTAGCATCTTTATCTGTAGTCAGGAATGCCTTCCTGCCTTGGGCCAGGCTTGGGGAATGTAATCCAGCAAGTGTCCTTCACCTGGAATGTGAAGGCCTGAAATCTTATTTTCAGTTCCGAGTTCTGTAAGGCGAAAAATCTACACATATTTCATAAAATGGCCTTTATAATTTTTCACTCTACAGTACCCACTAGGAGTACCACGCCATCGCCTTTCTTGGTTTTGTTCTTGTGAAACAGAGTCTCTCCGTGCATTCCAGGCTACCTAGATTCCCCTATGTTACCCAGGTTGTCCTCAAACTCCCAGTAACCCCCTTCCTCAGTCTCCCAAATTTTAATAATAATAAGTATAAATCACAATACCCATCTCCTGCTACTTTTTGATTGCTTGATGCTGTTTTGGATGCTGAGGACCCATGGCTTCAGGAGGTGAGCTCTCTCCCTCTCTCTACCTACCCGACCACCATTTCAACATCTTCCTAACTGAACTGGAAATTCCTATGTTCAGAAACGCTCTGGGACCAAGTTTTCAGAGAGCTGGTGTGGCTCTTGAATGGTTTCTCTTCATCAGTGAGCTCAGATGTAAGTAGAAACTTGAGCCAATCTTTCCAGCAGGAAGCTATGACCAATAAAACATGCTATTTGTCATCAGCACCCAAGGGAGTAAGTAACAACAAAAACAACCTGAATCTCTTTTCCTTAACTCCCTCCCTTCCAGTCCATCTCACAGGCACTAAATATGGTTGTGGAAGCGGAGGCTGCGGTGCCTGCACAGTGATGATATCGAGATATGATCCAGAGGCCAAGAAGATCCAGTATCCTTTGCACTGCCTGGCTATGCTCTGGGCACAGCTAGGAAGGACAAAAGCCTTCCCTGTGCCTTTTTCTGCCTATGCATCACTTCCTCCTGTCTCCTAGTCTCTAACATGCTCACTCTGCCTCTGTTGTGCCATGAAACATTTGTGAACCCCCAAAAGACCACCAAGGAGCCAAATATGATGTAATCACATCAGGGTCTCTTTATTCAAGCTTGAGCCACACCACAGTCTCTGATGCAGGAGAACAGGAGGGGGTCCTGAGTCCAGTTCCAGGCAAGCATTTATAAAGGCAAGAAGTGGGTATCTAACCTGGCACACATCTGATTATGGCCTTTAACGTAATTGGCTGGTTCTGGGAGCCAAACCCTTAACTTAACTTCTGCTCTCCTCCTGACTGGCAGTTGTTAGGAAGTGAAGTGTCAGGGACAGACTAGTAACCTGGAGGTGCACATTTGTTGGGGAATAACCTGGAAACTGGTGTTAGACACAGGTTTTGTTGTGGGGGGGGGGGGGGTAACCTGGAAACTGGTGCCAGGCATTGGCCTGTTAGTTAAATTGAGTTTAACCTTAGGTCAGGTTCTCTAAGTTGAAGTCTGAACCCAAAAGATTTGGTCCCTCATTTCCTGCTTTCTCTGGTAACTAGAAGGTCCAATCATGGGACTTCCTGGAGTTATTGTTGTTTTTTAGGGGGGATCAGGGTTGTCATCATTCAGTCCTCTGGTGGCTCTGGGGCTTAGGTAAGTGCCCCATCAGTGGGGAACAGAAGAGAAACCTGAGGTTGAATTCTCCTCCTGCTCAGGGTGGTCTTCAATTGCAAATGGGTGATTTCACGCTGTAATCCTATAACCTTTAGGGTGATGGACGGACCTATTTTATAGAGAAGTTTAGGCCAAATATGTTTATGCACCCATTGGATGGATACCTTTGAGACTGTCTAGCAATTGACAATTTTTAAATTCAGCGATAACCTCTGCCTGTATGTTAAGAATAATGGGGGGCTGTCGGTAATCCCAAACATAATCTCAAAAGGGTTAAGTCTCATCTGGTAAGGGGAGTTTGATACCCAGTAGAGAGCAAAGGGAAGGAGAGTTAGTCAGTCATTGTCAATCCCTTAGGTCACTTTAGTTAAGGTCTCTTTTAGAGTTTTGTTCACTTTCTCTACACATCCTGAACTCTGGGGTCTATGTATAATCAATCCCCACAATATTGGTAGTCCATGAATTATCTGGGCCACAAAAGCTGGTCCACTGTCTGACCCTGTCATCTGAGGAAGCCCATACCTTGGCAGTGTGCTCTCTAAAAGTTTCTTTGTCAGCGTGGATGTAGTTTCATGCTTGGTGGGGAAAGTCTCAGTCTAGCCTGAAAAGGTATCTATAAGCATCAGTAAATATCTAAATGTTTCTGGTTTTACCTCTGTGAAGTCTGTGTCTCAATAGACTCTTGGTTTGGTGCCCCAGTACTGAGTGCCAGGGTTCTTCTTGCTGGCAACTGCATTGGTCAATTGACAGGCCACACAGCTCTTAACAATTTTACCTATCTTTGAGTTGGCATTTCTAGTCTTGATATTAACATGTCGTATCAAATCCTTCATTCTCTGGACGCCCGTGTGGGGAGAGCGGTGGATCTCCTGAAGAATGCGTGATATCATTTCTTCTGGCACAATGAGTTTGTAATCTGCTGTTCTCTAACACTTGTCATAACACTGGGACATGAGAAAATTTCTAGTCCAGGCTATGTTATCTTTTAAATGCATAGGGTGGTCAGGGAGCATAGGATTCCCTGGATGAAGGGAAGTCAAGGGCAAGAGAGATTATTGTCTCCTGAAATTGGGCTCTTCTCTCTCTAGTGTCCTGAGGAGTAGATAGTGGTTAGCTTCTTAGACCCCCCCATAGAGCCCTTAGTAGTGAGAGGATTATTTTATTTTTGATAGTCTTTCCTTCTGCTGTCCCAAATATTTGCACTAAAGACTCTTAAATTTCTTTAAAGCATTTTTTCATTCAATCTCCCTAATTTCTCCCTTCTTCCCTTTATTTCCTACATTTGAGATAAAAGGCCTGGATTTCTTTATTTCATGTATACCTAAGAGCATTTAAACAATTACCATTGTATTCCCTTCTGTCCTTAAAAACAATTAAATCAATTTTTATTTATCCCTATCTTTTGATTATTTGCTTGTAGGAAGCAGGCTGCATACCATCTGACTCTCTGCCCCAGAGCAGCCATCCTGTCTCTTTGCAAAGCAGGGACTCCCAGCATCTCAGCTAAGGTTCTCTGTGGCAGCTAGAATCCTTTTAAAAGGGCCCAGGGTAAATCCCCCACTGGGTGGCTCTGTAACAGTAATTTATCTAACTGCTCTGTGCCCTCAAAGGCTCACACTCACTTGTTGCACCTGCCCTGGAGCTATCTGGATTCATGAATGAAACACACACACACACACACACACACACACACACACACCAATTCATTTTAAATATGCCTTGGCTAGCTCAAAGGCTGGGCACATCTAATCCTTCCCATGGCTGGCATACACTCCCCTCCAGTATCTGGCGTTAACATCCTTAAAATCTATATTTCGCCTCTGCTACCCCAAACCCAATCAGGAAAATGGCCCATGTGACAGTTTCCCTGATTCTCACATGTTGGCAGGCCTTTAGGTCTGGTCTTTCTTCTTCCCCATCATGGGGATCTCTGCCTCCTTTCCTTCCTTCCCACCCTCCACCCCTTACCCCCCACCCCCCAGTTGCTAGCACATGCAAATCCCCAGGTCTTCTCCCAGTCTACCTGCCCAGCCATTGGCTATATGCCAATTCTTTATTGCCAATTAAATCTAGCTGTGGGTGGAGACCTTCAGCCTTTGGGAACCAAATTGAATTGAGACAGCATTAGAAGCAATCCCTAACAGGGCCATTATGGCCTTTAATATAACTGACTAGTACTGGGAGCCAAACCATAAACTTAACTTCTGTTTTTCTCCTGATTGGTGGTTGTTAGGAAGTAAGGTGTCAGGGGTGGGTTTGTAACCTGGGGGGAGAGGGGGTGCAGATTTCTTGGGAAGTAACCTAGAAACTGGTGTTAGACATAGGTTTTATTGGGGAATAACTAGAAACTGGTGCTAGGTACCGGCCTGTTAGTTAACTTGAGTTAAACCTTAGGCCAGGTTCTCTAAGATGGAGTCTGAACCTAAAAGATTTACTCTCTCACTTCCATCTCTTTTCCACAAATGTTCTGCTCAGCAGGACTTATTTATCCTGTCAGGAGAGCTCCTGGTTTTGTTCTCTGTTGCTGTAAAAAAGTTCCTTTGCTTTTGAACTTTTCATCATTGTGTCCAAGACATCAGGGACAACTTATAGAAAACAACTTTTATTTGGGGCCAGAGTTCCAGAGACCTCGGTCCCTGGAGTGAGGGGGTGAAGCACAGCACCTCCGTGGCAGAGGGAACAAGAGGCAGAGTTCTCTTCCTGGTAGATCAAGAAGCAGAGGCCACCGATGAAGCTGGGTGCCAGGCTGTCACCTTCAGAGGCACACTTCCCTACCACTTTCACCACCCAGCCCCCATCAAAGCCCCACAAAGGAGCACAGCAGCTGGGGACACAAGCTCAAGACATGAGCCTATGGGGCACATTTATTTTATTTTATTTTATTTTATTTTATTTTATTTTATTTTATTTTATTCTTGTGTTGGTAATATAATTACATCATTTTCTACTTTGTTTTCCTCCCTCCAAACCTTCCTGTATGCCTTTCTTTGCCTGCTTTCAAATTTATGGTCTCCTTTATCATTAATTACTGTTATGTGTATGTATGGACTCTCTCTCTCTCTCTCTCTCTCTCTCTCACACACACACACACACACACACACACAAGCCACATGCTAAACCAAATAGGAATAAAAGCAGGGAGGAAAAATATATACATATGAAATCCTAAATATAACCAACCTGTTCTGTCTGTGTAATGTTACCAGCATGTATGTTTTCAGGGTTGACTGTGTGGTGTTGGATACCAGATTGGTTTGCTATTCCCTGGGAAAGACTATTTCTCCCTCTCTCAGAATTCCTTAGTTAACTGTAGTTATTTGTGTAGGGTTGAGGCCTTCGGGGAAGGGGCATTTATTATCCAAAGAGAAACATTTCCTTACTTGCCATAACAGGAGAAAAAAATTAAATTGTGTGTGTGTGTGTGTGTGTGTGTGTGTGTGTGTGTGTGTGTGTGTGTGTGTAGGGTGAAGGAAGATCACTTAGGAACCCAACATGGAAGTGTCTCTCTTCTGCTTCCTCCACCTGTCATATCCAAGTTCTTTCTTAGGTATGTGCAGAAGTCCATGGTTGTACAGGTCATCTTCTCCATGGTTGGGGAAATATAGCTCTGTCATCCTCCTGGACTGAACTAACTCACCAAGTTTTATCACCCGTTTCTCGTGATTTCAGTGTGTTCTCTTTACATAAGCCCATCCTAGCCACTACCCAGCAACAGCGTGCCTGGTACCTATCTGCTCTCTCCATGGGGCAGCCGTTACCACAGTGGAAGGTGTCGGAAGCATCAAAAAGAGGATCCACCCAGTACAGGTAAGACCCCAGTGTGATGGGGACCAGATGCCTATGCAGGCGTGGCCCACAGGCTGCTCTCCAAAGTCACCAGGCTTGAAAGCCTTCGTGCTTTTGCATTCTAGTGTTGTAAGCATCTTTGCTTCATAGCCAGAAATCTTCTTCAGAGATCTCTTCAAGATACTGTCATTGACTGTAAGACATCTTACTTAACCCAGGAGACCTTCATTCTTGCCAGTAACTCAAAGACAAGAGCAGTCTGACTCAAGAAGAAAATGAAATAGAAACCTGAAGCTTATAGAAAACAGACTTCCTCATTTTTCACTGTTGCCAAGTATGGGATGCTGATGAGAGTTCAGATGTGTGTGTGTGTGTGTGTATGTGTGTGTGTGTGTGTGTGTGTGTGTGTGTGTGGATACTGATGAGAGGTCAGATGTGTGTGTGAGGATTCTGATGAGAGGTCAGATGTATGTGTGAGGATGCTGATGAGAGTTCAGATGTGTGTGTGTGTGTGTGTGTGAGGATGCTGATGAGAGGTCAGATGTGTGTGTGAGGATGCTGATGAGAGGTCAGATGTGTGTGTGAGGATGCTGATGAGAGGTCAGATGTGTGTGTGAGGACTCCAGAAACATCTCCCAAGTGCCTGCTACAGTTAAAATACCAAAGAGTGGCTGCTCACGTTTAGAAGGCTTGTCAAAGAAAAGGCCGTGTTATTTTCTTATACCTGAGCAGGAAATTCTGCTGGGGGAGTTTTAAGGGCAGAGTAAATGGTACCCAGCATTCACCTCTCATCACTCTACTTATACAGGCTTCCTTCAGCACTGAGTAGATTTAACTCCCCAGGGTCTTGATGGAACAAGAGTCACATTTATTTAGTGGTTGCCCCAGAGCAGGCTTGATCTGGGTTGCAAAAGCCTTTTGTTAAATATTCAGGACTTCTGCCCATTGTCTTTAAACATATCCACAGCTAAATTAAACTAGATGCACTTAAAATGCCTTGGTTTGTATACATTATATTTGCAATAGTAGCAAAAGTATTTGTACAATGAAAATTAGAAAAGAAAATGGACAGGTCTGTTTGTCTGTCTCCCCAAGAAAATGCACAGGTTTGTCTCCCCAGGAAAGCCAAGTGTGAAACACACCAGCAGGTTCTACAGCCAAGGCTACAAGCCACAGAAGAGACAACAGCCAGGTGGCAATAAATCCAACACAGCCATATTGTCCCCCAGTACTAAAATAATATCGGTCTTTTCTCTGGAACCACACACAGGGTATTTGGCTTTCATTATAGGAGCCTTGAAGTGTGGGGAGAAAATGTTTATCTGAGAGCACTAGAGTCACACTCTGGCCAGCCAGCTGAGTGTGAAGTGACAGACAGGCTGGACTGGTCGTCCTGACTCCGTCTGCAGCTTCCTGGCTTAGGGTTTTTACATTAAACAGATAAATTGCCTTTACCCCACTACCCCTCCCCCACTGCTTTCACTGTGTAAGATGGATGTGCATGATTTAGAAGTGTAACTAGCCCAACAATATGAGATAGATGTTTATTTTTGAAGATGAAACAAACAAACAAAGCAGCATGAGAATAACACTAGGTCATTTTCTTCCTCAAATTATACTTTTTGTTTCACAGAAGGAGAGCCTGGATCTACAGAGAAGGAAGAGTCTTGAGCAATACCTGCTACTAGACACCCCCCCCCTTTTTTATCAAAAATACATTGCATGCACCTGACTTCAAGAAATTAATCCTCTTCCTCTAGGGGCAAGCGTTCTCCTGTAGTTATTTTCAGTAAGCTTAGTTTATTCTCTGCACTGCTGGCTAGCGTGCATGACAAGAAAGCCAGACAGAGGTCTGCTGCACTGATGCCGTGCCTTTGTCTCTCAGGAACGGCTTGCCAAGTGTCACGGCACTCAGTGTGGATTCTGCAGCCCTGGGATGGTGATGTCCATCTACACTCTGCTGAGGAACCACCCGGAGCCGACACCTGATCAGATCACTAAGGCTCTTGGAGGTGAGGCTTTGGCAAGCAATGCGTAGGGAAATAAAAGATGGGCCTCCCTGTGTTGTAACATATAATACTGCAAAGGGGTGCCTGACTGACCCATGCCAAGGTGTCCCCCTGAGAAATTACACCATGTAACAGATCTAGTACAAGGGAGTTAGTTGTGGGAAGAGAGGGAAGTGTGGTAGACAGGCAGACAGACAGGAGCAGAGTCATGAGGGCAGAGAGAAGGGTGGAGCAAGAAGGACAGAAAGCAGGAGAGAGAGACCAGCCAGGAACATGTAGGACAAAGAGGACTGGATAGTGAGCTGACCTTTATACACCCTCTACCTCACTTGGCAGCAGATGATGACCAAGCCACTGTAAGCTAACACCCAGCCCTTCGGAAAGACACTGAGGCAGACAGACACCACTTTCATTCTGCAGCCCTGGGCTGGTAGTTGGGTGATTCTGGCTTCATCACTTTTCCTTTACTGAAGCTTTGAAGGAATTTCAATGCCTGCTGCTAATACCAATTCAGTCTTTTCCAAATGCGGAAATGAGGGTAGAGTGAAACAACAAGGCTTCATTGTTCTGTTTTTTTCAATTAATCTAAATCATTCACTAACCTTACTTACTAAAGTAAGTAATCCTTACTAAAGTAAATTAATCCTTCAAAGAGGAGAGCTTTTTTTTTTTAGGCACCATGCATCTGGCTGGTTCAGGGGGCTCAGAAACAGATAGTGAGCAGTTCAATTCCTAAAATAATAATAATAATAATAATAACAATAACAATAAAGTTAGGTGTAAGAATTCTGACTTTGTATCTAAAAAAGCATGCAAACAAATGTAGTTTCTATCATGGTCTTCCTAGGCTGGGACACAAGACCTAAGGTATTAATGTTGTCGATGACTAATAGTTATTAAAGCAAAGTTCCTGGTTCCTTCCCATAAACAGACACACGCAAAACTCGGTTATGATGAAACAATGCAGAAGGAAACTAGGTCAAAATTCAACTTAAATGTTTTTGGAAGCGGCATATAAGTTTTCCTTTGATATTTTTCTCTCAACACCTTCTCCCGATTTCTCAATTTCTGGTTAATGGTCTTGGCTAGTCGTTTCTGCCGTAATTCTAACCAAGCCTAAATGGATTAAGTGATCAGTAATCTTGTTTTCTTCTGTGAAGTAATGCACACCTAGCAGAATACAGACAGCCTTGAGAATCAGAGATCTTGAATTTGGCGTTTTGGTTGGCTGACTTCCCTGGGTCCAGGCGGTCTGGATTCAGAGATGGAGTATTGCCTTCCAGATTCTATGCCTATAATTCATGTAACAGTCCACATGGAAAGGACAGAGATATCAGCTGAGGGTGTCAGGGTACCCCTGCCCCTCTGCACATACTCCTCAGCACTGAGGGTGGGAGAGAGCCGGCAGACACTGGGCGTGAGGCAGATCCACTGGGTAGATAGCTTGAAGAGTATATTTGGTGCAGTTATCCTGGGAATGGTTTACAAATACATAAGCATCCCATTGACTGTATATTATTACAAAATATAGACATGCCAAATCTTTTAGTATTTTCTATTATGTAAAAGTTTCATACACTTATACAATGTGCCACCCACCCCTACCTCCTTTCTGCTCCCCCAGTGCTCTCACCCCCTCCCCTTCCTAACTTTATGTCCTCCTTTTACTGTTTTGAATAACCTCCCAAATCCAGTTCGTGTCAGATGTGCACATCCAGGGAGGGAGAAGCAGCCTTCCTGCAGTCATGTCCTCCTCTGGGTCTCTTTTCTGGTATTGGAGACTTAAGGCTGATTATGCAGCCCCAAACCAACACCCTGATCCTGGCGAGCACTGAGTCTCAACGTTTGCTCTCTGTCTCTTTATGAAGGAAGGCATCCTCTGCCTCCTGAGCTTTCTAACCCACGCCTCCTGTGTTCTTAACATCTTGCCTCGGTTTCACAATAAAATTCTGACTTTACATCCTTTCTGGTTTTCTTTCCCTCTTACCATAAAGAACCATCTTAGAGTGTTACGCCCGTCTTGTGTATGTGTGCAGATTCTTCCTGGGCTAGCTCCATTCTATAATCAGGTGGGCTCACCCAGAACCCACTCTCCACACAGTGTTCTGCTGGGTGTTTAAGCCTGTCTAGTCCATACACACTTTGCTCCAAACTTGTAAAAACGGTAGTGAAACCTAATAATTTGAAGTGTACTTCTGAGTATAAAAATAATCTTCTATTGTGAAGATGCCTCCCAAAAATTAAAAGGCAAAGAAAACCTCATGCATTACTCTGCCACTAACAGACAACTACTGTCAAAGACATCTCTACTTTGTCCGTCTTCTAGGCATGGATATCGACATCATTTGTTTTTATGTGTGGTTATCTATGTATGATTTCAACAGTGTGAGAATTTCCTTGTGTTATCAAGACCCCTTCATAATTACCATTCAAGCTGGTTGTAAAATTTGCACAATACATTTTCAAAATTTTGAAACACAATCTCATTATATAATCCCTGGTTGACCCAAAACTTACTGTATAGACCAGGCCAGCTTGGAATCCACAGACCTGCCTGCCTCTGCCTCCTGAGTGCTGCGGTCAGAGGCATGCACCACCATGCCTGGATGCATAGACTTTTGTAAGGACAGTTGTGTCCCTCATACTTCCAGCTGTATTTTGGAATTGTTGACTAATTGAACAATATCAGCTACTTCCCAAATACAGACTGTAACTTCATGGTGGGTGCAAGAACATTCAAGGCAATCCTGCTTCTCCAAGAACTTACAATCCAGCAAGTCCACTAAGGTAGACTCCTAAATGACCCAGCACTTATTGCAGGATTCAGGCAGTCGGTGGAACAGCTCTGTCTTGATATTCCCCAGGAGAACAGAGGCAGAGACCTTGGAGTACTGTCCCTGTGTCTGTCAGCCTTCCATTACCATGACACACTACCTGAGATAATTAACCTATGAAGAGGAAGGGTTTGTGGTTCATGATCTACTGACTCAGTTGCTCTTAGGTCTGTAGTGAGATCCTGCTACTCAGAATGGGAAAACCTGCTCCTGACAGGGATGTGACAGTCATGAGGATAATGGGCACTCTGTTTAGGGTATAGGCCTGAAATAAAGCAGGAGGAGTCGGTTGGGAAATGTGAAGGTTTCTCTACTGTTTCAGAAAAAAAAAATGTGTAATCACACTACCTGTTATTTGAAGAATATCTCTAGGAGAAGTGTTTTTTCAAAGCATCTTGCTGAGTTTCAGACGAAAGAAAAACTTGTTTATTTTGCTGAAAACATTTGCATATACATTTATAGCCTATCTCTATATGAGACCTTAAGACCTGATTCCTTATTAACCAGGTAATTTGTGCCGATGCACTGGATATCGACCGATCGTAGAAAGCGCAAAAACGTTCTCTCCGGTAAGTTAACACGTTGTCGGTTAACATTTTGTTGACTTAATGTGTGAGTGGACTTTGACATGAAATAACCCATTTAACTCACCATCTCTGAAAGGGCTTCATGCCACCGTTTTTTAGCCACTGGAGGTTGCTAGATGCCTACTGTGCGTATTTACTCTTCCCCATCTGATGCCTGTATGTGATGTACTCTGACCCTAACGCTCTCCATCACCCTCTATTCCCCCACTCCTGCGAAACCCCTTCTTTTTTTCTTTGAGTCTCTTCTTGCCTTCATGTCTTTTTTCTGCCCCCGTCTCCCTCAGCCCCTGCTCCTGCCCCTCCCCCTGCATTTTAACTAGGGTTGCTTCCGTGAACGTGAGTGGGGTTATTCACTCAGAGCTTGCCAGTGGCCACAGCACTGAGGAATATGGCTCCCCTCTCCAGCAAACATAATGGCCTGTAGCTCCTCAGGAAAAATGGGGTGTCCACAGTGCTGCGCTGGTGCACTTGGTTTTGTACAACCAGCCACTCTGGGTTCAGGAGTACTCTTAGCATGCCCTATTTATTTCTTAAAATCTGATACTTTCCTGAGAATTATGACATTTATTCAACTGCTCCAATAAATGAATACTGTATTGAAGAAAATGAAATGTGGAGAGGATGAGAGCAGCCAGTTTTGTGGCTCTGAACTGAGGCCGAGGATGGAGAATCTTAAGTGCAGGACACACTGGAGCACAGAGGAACTTCGAGAGAAGGCTGGGCCCCTTAGTGAGGCCCTGTATCAAGTCAAAAGGCAGACTGGGATGTACCCAGAGACAGAGCACTTAACTAGCATACGTGAGCCCACAATCCAACCCCCAGTACAGGAAAGGGCCAGGAGAAGACAGATATTAAACACTTAATATGTCTAACAGCCATGCATACAGAAGGAACACAGACTGGAGGGAACTGGGAGGAGGACAGAAAAGACAGGGAACTTATCAGAAGTTTTGATAAGGAGGTTTTGAGCTATGTCATAAAAGAAATTGCAGAAATAAAGACATGGATGGTTGGAGAAAGAGCAACAGAAAAATTACAAGGAAGAGAATTAGTTGAAATAAGAAAAGATGTCCAATGTCCAAGGCTCTGATTAAAAATGAAAAGGAAGAGAGAAGTTGGTGTGACTGAGGTTTTAAATGATGATGATGATGACGACGACGATGATGATGGTGGTGGTGACAATGACGATGATGATGATGGTGGTGGTGGTGGTGACAACGACGACTATGATGATGATGATGATGATGACGATGACGATGATGATGATGACGATGACGATGATGATGGTGACAATGACGACGACGATGATGACGATGATGATGATGATGACGATGATGACGACGATGATGATGACGATGATGATGACGGTGATGATGATGATGGTGGTGACGTGGTGACGATGATGATGACAATGACGATGATGATGACGATGACGATGATGATGATGATGACGACGATGATGATGACGGCGGTGATGATGATGATGACGATGATGATGATGACGATGATGATGATGACGATGACGATGACGATGATGATTGGAGCTGAAGCTTTTAGACTTAAAGCTGAGAGCCAACACGTAGACATTACTCCTGAGCAAGGAGTAACAGAAGCACAGAACTTCAATGCTCGCAGCACCTGCCTGTGAGAAGGTTAAGCCTGATCAGGGCACAGTGGGGAGGGGGCAGTGAAAGCATGAGCGACTACAGCACCCCATGAAGAAGGGAATCTTCACAAAGGCCTGTGTGACAAACTGGAGACAGAAAGGCAGCTTCGAGAAGGAGAGGGCCAGTCATAACCAGATCTAACCACCAAGCAGCAAAGACTGCAGTAAGCCAGGATCCCAAGTCGCTTTCAAAGCTAAGAACAGAGGAGCCACAGAGAACAGAGAAAGCTGGAGACTGATTGGTGCGTACAGATGCCGTCTTGAAGTACATGGTTTTCAGGGTCCACTTTTCATGATTAAAAATTATGTTTGTATCATTTTATTGACTGAAAATAATTCAAAATATACTAATTCATTTCGAATATTTTAAGTTTTTGAGGGGCCAGGGTGTAGCTTGGTCGGTAGAATGCTTGCCCAGCATGCATGAAGCCTTAGCGCCACACACACTAGGCACTATAGTGTATGCTTGCCAGCCAAACATTCAAGGAGTAGCGGTAGGAGGGCCATCCCTGGCTACACAACCAGTTCCAGTCATTCTGAGATACTTGAGACTTTGTCTAAAGATAAAAAATAAAACAACATTGGAAAAAAACAACATTGGAAACATATTTTTATGCTACTACTAAGAATTTTCAGGAGATTTTATAAACAACGTGCTAGATCATTTTAATTCCTGAGATACTCTTTATGGTAAGTCATAAGAGTGACCAGTGTTTTGCCATTTGTTTTAACCTCCAGACATAGCACCTTCTTCACATTGTCCCGCCTAAAACTATGAGGTCTTCTTTGTCGATAAAAATCTATATAAAAATGTAGACAAGAATACAAAGAACTAGTATCTTTCCACTGCACAGTTCACAGTCTCCAAACCCCCATGCAGCTCACAGTACCCAAGCTCCTAATTAATTCCATAGAAATAGTCTTAGAGTTCAAAACACTGACTCTCACTTTCCCAGCAGGTCTGTGTGTCAGACACTGTGTGAGATCTTTCTCATCATCAAGTATAACAAAACCATTTGAGACGGGCTTTATTATCCCAATTTAACACGCCAGCCTGGCTCCTGCTAAACCAGGAACTAGACTCTTGATTTTAAATATGACATTACTTGCCTCCAAATCACCACACACCCTTTGGCATCGTTTACACAGTGACAAGAGAAGATGAGAATGGTAAATGAAGCTGGGTGTTGTGGTACACACTTGCAATCCCAGCACCTGGAAGGCTAAGTAAGACAGGAGCATTGCCAGAAGTCCAAGACCAGCCTGGGTTATAAAGTGAGCTACTTCCAGTTCAGCCTAGGCTACAGTGTGAGATCTTATCTCACTAAAGTATCAGAAAAATTAGAAAGAGGGAGAGTAAGAGGGAGAGAAAAGAGGGCAGGAGGAAGTGGGGAGGAGGAAAAAGAATTGATAGTGGCAACAACTGATGAATTCAGGCTCAAAAGGTTATCTTTTTGGTTCCACAAATTATTAAATGATTAGCCATCTGGATCTTCCAAATAATTCATGATGATTTTGATAATATACAAATAACCCCAAAGCTTTATTTCATTTTTATTTTCCTATAGAAAACTCTTAGAAGCATCTTGACTTCTTAAGACTGCACTAAAGACTCGTGAAACATCATTGTGAAGAGAAAAACAATGTTCTTGGGTTGACCGCCACAGCACTATCCCCCGTGTTTCTCCATTCCCGTGGGAAGTCCCAGGGCTGATCCCATGGACTCTCACCCCCTGTGTCTTCCCATGAACCCAGAGTGACAGTTTGCAAGCCCCCACAGTTGTGTGCCCCCTTTATTTTTCTCTAATTGTTTAATAGCAGGATAGCTTCTTGCCTAACCTCCCATCCTAGCATAGAGGTTTAAGCATTTTTATTGTCATTCATGGTACTAAGGTTGCAGCAAGGGTCTTACACATGTCAGCTTGCCCACTGAGCTACAAACATCCCACCCCTCTTCTTTGGTTTTTGTTTGTTCTGATTTGTTTGGGTTTTTGAGCCAGGGTTTTACAGCCCAGGCTGGCATCAAACTTGCTATATATCCAAGGATGGTCTTGAACTCCTAATCCTCTTGCCTCTACTTCCCAAGTGCTGGGTCTACAAGGTGCCAGCCATTTCCGAGTCTTGTTACCTATGTTTTACTGGGAATTGGAGAATCACCAACAAGATGAGACCAAATGTTTCAGGGACCTCTTTCCATTCAGCCAAAAACAGAAATGAGGAATCAACAGATGAACTTTTCACTCCTTGGGGGGGGGGGTGTTACAGAAATGGGGGCCAGGGTTGGCATGTTGACAAATCTGACCACAAAGTTGACTTAAACTGTGTTGTTTCCCAAGAAGTCTACTGTTTGCCAATTGAAAGGATCCGGAAAATGCTGCATGGATCTAGATGAGAGGTGTTCAGAGAGCAGAGAGGAAAAGGTAAGTCTTGGCTTTTCCTACTTCAGTGGGGATCGATTCAAAGAACAATAATAAAAATTCAAATGTATCTATTTTTATCAGTCACTAGAAGGCAAAACTAAGTGAAAATTGTGTCATTAAAAGTCTCAGTTTGAGAGCTCAGTGCAGTGTGGAGGGAAGGCAGTGTGACAGGCACGTAAGACAGCTGGTCACACTGCCTGTGCAGCAGAGACAGGTGCTGGGATGGGGCTGTGCTGGCGGGTGCTGGGATGGGTGCTGTGCTGGCGGGTGCTGGGATGGGGCTGTGCTGGCCCTCTCTCTTCTTTTTACTCAGCCTGGACTCAGGGCCATGAGATGGTGAATACTCATATACAGGGTAGGTCTTTCCGTCCCAGTTAACCCAGTCCAGACTCTCCCTCACAGACGTATGTAAAGGCTTGCTCCTAGAGGCTTCTAGAGCCTTTAGAGTCGACCATCTATAGTAACTACCTCAGGCACCTTTGTGTTCGTAAAAATATGCACCCACAGTAACAGGCAAGCCGGTGCAGAAGGCCAGTGCTCAGTCCTGGGAGTGTGCGCTGCCGCCCTGTGTCTCCCTCATCTCACTTTGTGTCAGTGTGTCAGGAGGAACGTCTCACCTGAATATTGCTGTGTGTCTCTCAGTAACTGTGAGGCTCCATCTGTGTTCTGCTGTGTTTTCTTGAGATGTGTACTAAACTGTATAATGAAGATGAGTTCCAGCCGTTCGACCCATCGCAGGAGCCTATATTTCCTCCTGAACTGATTGTAAGTTTCTTTTTTCTTGTGATTCATGATACAATGTATTACATTTTGTATTACACCATAGAAAGACCAAGCTCTAGATGTGAAGAGATTGGGGTGGGGGGTGTTTCACCATGATGGAGTCATTCTCAGAATCTTGTTCAGTTCTTCCAATAGAAAAATCAAAGCAGGAGAGTGGTGCTGCCAGGACCTTGGGGTCTCTTGGGCTGAATCCTAGCAGCTCGGGATTCTGAGGTCACACAGGTGTGCTTGAGTATCTTATAGGCCATTTGTAAAACAGTCAAGTGACAATGAATCGTAGGACAATGGAATTATACTGCTCGTTAACCACTGGCTCAACCTAGTAAAGAAAAAAATTAAAAAGGGAAATAGTACAGGTCACATTCTGGTATGCTGGTACTTCTGCTCTGGACTCTGAATGTGGACTCTGCCCTGGAGAGAGCAGAATAGGCGAGAGAGAATAGAGTAGGCGAGAGAGAATCCCCTAGATGTTCGGAACCCAGTGCCTCGCATCCTCAGAGTGTGAGAACTTGGCTATGAGTCAGTATTTTAAAAATCGTAAACCTAATGTGCATACTAGATAGATATATGCAGGGTTGTAAAACAAAATTAATCTCCCTTATATACACACACACATGGAGACACACAACTCACAGAGCGACAGGATATGCAGAGAGACACAACACAGAGACACACAATCCACACATAGACATACAACACACAGCACACAACACACATACACACCAATAAACAAATAACAAGTGAAACAAGTGAGGTTTTTTTTTTTTTTTTAATTTTTAAGGGAGTCGTGTTCAGTGGCAGATTTTCTTTAAGTCAGTGTTCGTCTGAGCCCACAGATGAGTCTCTCTGGGTCACAGTTAACAGGATCTCTAGGCCACTGCTCAGTCTTACCAAGGACTCCGGAGGCAGAGGCTAAAAAATGGACTTAAATGCAGTTTTCACTAGAACTGAGGGGAAAAAGTATCCTCAGCTTCTCTCCACCTGGCCTGTAGCAATGTTGCCATTTATAGATAGAAAGATGCAAATCCAGGACCTGTGCACATGTAGAATTTAGCGGTGAGGTAAGTTATCAGAGCCAAGTCTCCTGGGAACCCAGTTTCTCCTCAGAGGCTGGTTCCTGTGCAAATCCTAATTCTCCAGTGTTAGAGCAAAACTACAGTAGACCAAGGCTCTCCCACTCCCCCACGGGCCTCTACAGACACTGGCTTCACCAGTAAAAACGGAGTGTCCCTATGGATACCTAGCAGGATGTAACCTCGTCTATTTGGTAGTTTCAGCCCACCCTGTCCTGACCCATAGAAGTTAGGTCTTCTGGGAAAGCTAAAGTGGCCAGTAGACCATGTGGATGCTGGAAGGTACAGTGGCTTTGCTTCGCTGCAGAGAATGGCAGAGGACCCAAACAAGAGGAGATTGACATTCCTAGGGAATAGGACCATCTGGATCATGCCTGTGACCTTGAATGACCTCCTAGAACTGAAAGCCAGCTACCCCGAAGCCCCACTCGTCATGGGGAACACTGCAGTGGGTATGTTATCTGAGATGTGTTTTACTTTAGTTAACCCGTTAACCTAATCATCTGTGCTCCTCCTTAAACTCTTGGTGGGCACAGCTCACTTCTATTCATGGGACTCATGGTCCTTTACAGTGATTTCTTTTTTTCCTTTTGCAAATACGTTCTATATGTCCTGAGTTTTCATGCTGTCTTACCAGTAACCCATTCTTCTCTCTTTGTAATCACATCCTGTTTTTCTCCTTAAGGACCCGGTATTAAATTTAATGATGAATTCCATCCAGTTTTTATATCCCCACTTGGGCTTCCAGAACTAAATCTTATAAACACCACAGATAACGGTAAGCATCTTGTGTTTCAAATAAGGCATCAACCTTGGCTCAGTGGGGAGCTAGTACAATCAGTGATGTGTCACAGGATACCTGACTCCATTTATTCAGTCAAAGTGACTGACTGGTCACTTACTGTGCGTTCTCCGTGAGCATCTTCAGAGTGTCTCACTCAGCTGTGTCACTAAGAATCACATTGTCATCAGAGCCATACTAGCATGAAAATACCAAAGAGCAGAAGAGTTCAGCCGCAACAGAAAAATTGGTCAGATATTTTCTTTCTTTAGTGGCATCACACACACATGCATACTAAGACACATGCATTCACATGTGTGTGCACACACTAATTCACATGAATGCACACACACATACACACACACACTTACACATACACACACACACACATACACACACACACACTTATACATACACACATACACACACATACACACACACATACACACACACTTACACATACACACACATACACACACACACACAATTTTGGCCACAAAATGTAAAATGCAACTATGAGCAACTTTATTTTTTTTCTTTCATTCTTTTCATGAGTTGCCAAGTATGTTCACACGTCCTGTCTCTTTGGTCTTTATGACAACCCCAGGAAACAGACCTGGGTCATACCTTGGAGTCTCCAAAATCCTATGGAAGATTCAGAATCAAAGGACCTAAATGAGTTCCCCCGGCCTCCGGAGTCAGGGATAGATCTTCTGTCTTTTGTGCTTATAGCATGCAAACAGGGCCCTCTGATTCATCCCACTACCAATACCCAAATAATACATTTCAATAGATAATCAATAGGTAATAAGAGCTAAAAACACTAACCCTAAATAGATAAAATGTCAGCATGAAAAAGAAGCCAGCTGGGTATCTTCTCAACATCCCTCTGACATGCCAATCTTAAGTCAGTTGGCCCATTCATTTGTTTCTTAAGTGTTGGAATATCTATATGAATGGATATAGGTATAGAAAAAGATGTGTAGGAGATACTATCCAGGCATGTGGGTGAGGGGAGGTCACTGGGTAGGGTGCAGTGAGGACGTAGAGATGAGGAGGCAGAGCCAGTAGAGCTGTATCTGTTGCTCTAACTTTTCTTCATTGCCATCCTTCCTAGGAGCAGTCAGCACTGCCTCCCTAATCATCCCTCCATGAAACTTTAACTTCATAGATAAATGCACATTTTTATGTCCAGTGTGTGAATTAGTACTTGGTGCACAGTGAGAGTTTTTAATCACTTCCCTAGGGATCCTATTAGCCCCGGTAAGACAACACTACTGAGATCCTGCCCTGTTAGCACAGCAGTGGATAAAACTAGCCTGCAAGCAGGTGTCTGCGCCTGGTCTCCTTGTAAAGGGGGAGAGTCAAAGGGAAGCACATGCACAGTGCTGGTGTAATGATGCTCAAAAGAGTTTAGAAGCCCTGATGTACTGGCACACGATATAATCTAGTATCCATGAGGCTGAAGCAAGAAGACCCATGGGTTTAAGATCAGCCTGGGCTCTGTAGTGTAGTAAAACTGTCTCAGAAAAACGTGGGGGATTTAGAATTTCTGTATTTGACCGTTTACTGAGAGAAAGCAAATGAACTATTGAATTTTGATTATCTGTGGTTAATATGTACTAAAATCCAAGGCAAGTATGACTATCTGTGACTGTGAAAAGGATTTGGTACTTAATGTTTGAAGATTGCTTTGGGTTTTCATCACTATGACAAAGCACCTGAGAGAGGTATATTAAAAGGAGGAAAGGTTTATGCTGGATCCTGGCTTCAAGCATTTCATTCCATCATGTCAGGACAAGCACGGCTGAGCAGGGCAGCTACATCATCACGTTTAAGGAGCAGACAGAGAAAAAATTCTGCAAGATGACTATCCCTTTGTATTAGTTCCTTGTTTATTGTTGGGGCAAAATACCTGAGAGGAAGCAAGCTTAAGGGAGGAAGGTGTATTTTGGATCACTGTTCAAGGGTACAATCATGTGACAGGGAAATCATGTGAACAGGTGCTGGAGGCAGCTGGTCACATGGTGTCCCCAGTCAGGAAGCATGGAGTGTCAAATGCTCAATTCTCTCCTTTTTATGGTTTAGTGTTCAACCCACGCTCTTCTTTCCCCCGTGTGGGTCCCCACATTATAAGACAGCACTGCCCATACTGAGGGAGATGCCCCTGGGAGTTAATCTCTGGAAACACCCTCAGATACATAATCAAGTTGCCTGTAAATGTTAACCATGACAATGAGGCAAATTGTCAGAAGAATCCCTAATTACCATCAGTTGTCATCCTAACTAGATAAATGAGGAGCAGATCTATTTAGATGCCTGTTTCCATGGGCCCTTGGCTTACAGACTCACTGTGTACTTACATTCTGTCTCTTGCCTTCAGGGGTAACAATAGGAGCAGGATATAGCCTGGCACAATTCAACGATGCCTTGGATTTTCTAGTATCAGAGCAACCAAAGGAGAAGACCAAAACCTATCACGCCCTCCTGAAGCATCTGAGGACACTTGCAGGGCCCCAGATCAGGAATATGGCTGTATGTACTATAAAATAATCCACAGTGTGTCTGTCTGTGTATATATAAAATGATATAACAAATTATGATATAGACAATTCTTGTCCCAGTCACCTGTGTAATATGGGAACTTAGGGAAGCTACTTAAACTCCTTAAACTATGGTAATTTGAGTTTGGAAACTAAAAACCAACCAAATGAGACTGTGTCTTGGGTCCCATCCAACTTAGACTATCTGTGACACATGCCTTATCTGGAGTGCAGCTAACAAGATCCCACCTTCCCCAAAGCTCTTCTGATTGGTTCTCCTCTTAGGCCTCTGGTTTGTTGTCCATTTCTGACACATATGCCCCACGCACACATCCTTGGACCCCCAGTCATCTAGACATCTCACTTACTGGGTTTTCCCCATTACTTATGATTTTTAGGTTAATTGGCTCAAACCACTCCCAATTGCACGCATGCTGGGCAAGCCTTCGGGATGTGGGGGGCAGGCAGACACAGTTTGTCTCCAGCCTTCTGCCTATCCACAAGTCTGCCACATAGTCTAACATCTGTATCTTGTGTTCATTTTCTAAATGGCATTGCTCATCTCAGTGAGCTTGTTTCCATAAGTCCCCTAAAGATCCCTGTTCAAGCTTGTCCTAAGTAGACTTTCCTGAGGGTTGAAAGTCACAGAAAAGCACCGGCTTTCTTAGCCACGTGGCTACATGACCCGGGTGTGTTCACTGGGGCTTCAGGCTCTCCATCTTTCCCTTGGTCACACTCTCATGTTCCCGATAACCTGATGACATCACTACCCAAATTCCCACTCACATCTCTCACTTGACTTCATGGAGTCTGCGTATCAAGGAATGCTTCTGCACAAATGTGTGTTAAGACCTCTTCTCCAAGAGGCGATTTCTCCTCTCTGCCCACAGGTACCTCCTCAACCTGCAGCATTTAGATGGGTCAACCATGAGCTGAGCACAGCATGGTGTCAGGGTTGTCTTGCATCTGCCAAATGCTCCCGGATCTTTCTGTGGAGCAAAAAGGAGAATTAAAAACTTACACAATATCTCTGTGTACACAATTCCTTACCTGTCAGATAACTGAATGAAACTTTTTTTATGTCATCTTTTATTAGACTTTAGGGGGACATATTGTGAGCCGCCCTGATTTTTCTGACCTCAACCCCATTTTGGCAGCTGGAAATGCTACCATCAGTGTGATATCTAAAGGTAAGAGGCCAAGCTTCGGGCATTTGATCTTACACGTACATTTTTTACATAGACCCTGTTGTATACTATGAACTAGGGACTCAAGAAATCTCGCTTTGCCCCCTGAGCCTCAAACATCACCTCAAACCTGAGGCAGAAGCTGTGATCCACCTGTCTTCCAGATGATCTGTGCTTATAAACTGGACTTAAATGTCTCGGATACTTTTCTTAGGTATTTGGCCCATTTATAAGCAGTCCAAATTATAGTCAAAGAAAATTGAGAATAGGATCAGGGCCACTGAGATGGCCCAGTGAGTTAAGCACTTGAGGCCAAACCTGGAACCTGAATTTGATCCCTGGGACCCACACGGGAGAAGGAGAAAGCTGAGTCCTATATGCTGTCCTCTGACGGCCACATGAGAACCGCAGACGTGATCATACAATTAATAAATCAACAAATGCAAAAGATAGAGGAAAGAGTAAAAGGCTTCTCAGGGGCTTATGGCATGGTTTTATCCTACGTTTATGACACATTTCTTTCCCTGGCTTTGGAAAGAAGGCAGGTTTTATACACTACGCATGACTCCTCTTTTTATTCCAATATGAGCTTCATGGAAGAAAACTAAACTTAGGGGAATAAAAGCAAATTGATGTTATTCACAGTGCTGCTGATGTCAAATCTCTTCCCTTCATTTAGAATTTACATTTTAAAAACTCATTCAAACAATTATAACTATCTAAGAAAAGGCACACGTGCTTCTAATTCTAACCAAAGAAAAGCAGATGGGGCCGACTGGGAAGCTCAGTGGTAAAGTGCGTGGTGCATCAGGACACGAGTTCAATCCCCAGAACCAACGAGGGGGAAAAGTCCAAGCATGGCAGCTCTCGTGTCATCTCAGAAGCTGGGAAGGGACAACAACCAGATCCCCGGCTAGTCAACTTCCTAACAGGTCGTGTTCAAGGCCAAGTGAGAGACCATGTCTGAAAAGAAACCAGAGTAGACAGAGCCTGAAGAACAACAAACATGGTTGATATCTGGAGGTCACACTCTGGTACAAGCATCCTCACACAGACTTGTGTGTTCACATGAAACACACACACACACACACACACACACACACACATGTGGCACTTTGGGAAAGTAATTTAACTTCCTGGAATCTCTCTTTTCTTGTTTGGGAAATGTTATAAATTGTAGCAGGTTGTTCGCCAATTACTTTAAAGATCTGTTAAGTCCAGGGTTTGCAAGTGAATGCAACTGGCTACAGGACTTTTAGCTCACCTCGTGCAACCCTGTCATTCTGAAGCCTGGGCCCCAAAGTCTTCATGCATCAGGCAGCCCAGGCTTGGGGCTGGAACTCAGTCCCTGGGCTCTGGCTCCCAGCCCACATCAGTTCATTCCAGTAGTCCGTGTTTGGTAAGCATGTCTTAACTGGATCCTTCTCTCTAACAGAAGGAGAACGGCAGATCCCTTTAGATGGCCCTTTCCTCGAGAAGTTGCCTGAGGCCAACTTGAAACCAGAAGAGGTTGCCTTGTCCGTTTCTATTCCTCACTCTGCTAAGGTGAGGCTCCTGTACCTTCATTCTGGTGCTACACTTGTTCACCTGTCGTGCGTTTCCAACAGCACACCACTGACAGTTTCTGAGAGAGTTTGGGGCCACTCACAGTGAAGGATCAACTCCCAGATGACCATTTGAGCTGCTTCCACAGAAGGGTCACCTTATGACCTTTTGGGATGTGCCTAAAGGGACAGTGGCCTTGCAAAAAAAAAAAAAAAAAAAAAAAAATCTGTGTGAGCGGAAACTTTGGTTATAGATGAATGTGCATCCTAGCCAAGAGTATGTAAATATATAGTGATATCAGCCTCAGAAGTTTCTGATGAACTGAAAATTTATTACGAATTTGTCAATCACCAATAGTTATGAGCTAGGTAACTTAAGTGGAATCATCGGGTACTAAGTGACTGCTGTCCTACAACACAGTGTTAATCCAGGAAGAGAGTGCAGGATCTTATTTAAAACATCTCAGGTTCTTTCTACCAAGCTCCCTAAGTGTAGTGGGAAAGACTAGAAATAAGAAACGAAACTCAGCCACCAAGAACCATAAATGAGTGGACAAAGAACCAAAGGAGCTCTGGCCGAGAAGTCAGTGTTAGCGGAGCTGAGGAGGGGAGGGCACGAGGATGGATGGATTTGCGAAGGTTGTGGGCCAGAACAGCAGGGATCCAACATGGCCTGTGATAGGCTCCAGATCTGTGGCAAGGAGGGCACAATTCCAGGTAAGAGAACTATGAAGAGGGTGGGCAGACCAGACCAGAACAGCCACAGCATCATGGCAAGTGAGACTGAAGAGTGGCTGGGACCTAGCACAGAGTGGGTCAGGTGCAACACGGAGCTTGTGTCTGTCTTAGCACATGGCCACCTTTAAACTGTTAAAGCATGGTAATGTTTATATAAAAGAGATGTTTACAGTACAATGGGTGGCCCCACACAATAACAGGATAGCCCAGTTGTGAGAGGACTGAAGGTTAATGGATCAAGAGGGAGGGAGGCCTGTGTAGTCACTCAAGTGGGAGACAGTTGTGAATGTGGCAGCAGTAGGAATGGCCAGGAGAGCCCCCACCAAACAGCACAGGAGATTCATGTCAATTACTGCTTCTTCCAGAAGCTTCTATACAGATATGCTTTATGTTGGCAGGGCTCCAGTGATCCCATTGACTTCCCCTGCAGCCTGGAGACTCTGTCCCCATAAGGAGGTGTCTCCACTTCAGGGCTAGAGCTCCAAGCCAGAAACAGGATTCTCCCTAGAATGGCTTGTGTAGATCTGGAACTCTAGAGACGGTGTGTTCCAAGAGTGCTCAGCATTTTTCCTTAGTGAAAGAATCTCATCCAATGAAACCTATACAAAAGGCAAATAAAAATAGAAAAAGTGACACTAGGTAGCTCATCAGAGGCACTCCATCCCCATCTCACCCAGCAGCCAGATAGGACACACATCATCTGATCCACCCCAATATCTTCTTAAAGCAAATAAAGCCCAAACACTGGAGTTACTTCCTCACAGTCTCAGGCAAAGCCATGAAAAGCAGAGAGCCTAGAGCTGAAGCAGAATCTGAAGCCCAGGCCTGCCACTTACCGTGACCTTGCAGACGTTACTAACACTGTCCTTGTAACTGGAAATGAGCAGAGCTGCTGAGGATTAAACATAGCTACACCTGAGACACATAGGTAGGACAATCCTCACATGAGCTGCCATCACTAACTGTATCTGTGTGATAAGCCATCTGTAGGATCTTTACTAGAAACAACCACCAATGGTCAAGGGAGATGGCTCAGTGGGTAAAGCACTTGCCATGGCAGAAATGAGAACCTAAGTTCAAGCCCCAACACCCCCATTAAAAATAAATAAAGTAACAAATGTGATGATATATGCTGTGCCTGTGATCCCAGATCTGGTGGTTCAGGGATGGTACACAGAGACCAGCAGATCCTTGAAGCTC
Organism: Arvicanthis niloticus; assembly: GCF_011762505.2. Classification (NCBI taxonomy): domain Eukaryota; kingdom Metazoa; phylum Chordata; class Mammalia; order Rodentia; family Muridae; genus Arvicanthis; species Arvicanthis niloticus. The sequence continues at coordinate 124,305,273 of NC_047660.1, read as the reverse complement.
ACTGGGAAGCCACGATAGCCAACTGGTAAACCCCAGGTTCAGTGAGAAACCCTGTCTCCAGAAAGAAAGACAGAGAACAACTGAAGAAGACATTTGATGTTGACCTCTCGCCTCTACTTCCACATACTCGTGCACACACACACACACACACACACACACACACACCACTACCACCACATCATCATCATCAGGGAAAGGAGGAAGAGTTGCAGTGTGCCATGCACTAACCATTCTGAACACCTCTCTCTCCAGTGGCAGTTTGTGTCAGGACTCCGGTTGGCCCAGCGTCAGGAAAATGCCTTTGCCATTGTCAATGCTGGCATGAGCGTGGAGTTTAAGGAAGGTACAAACACAATCGAGGATCTTCGGATGTTCTTTGGAAGTGTTGCCCCCACTGTGGTCTCTGCAAGCCAAACCTGCCAGCAGCTCGTTGGGAGGTAGGTCACAGTTACATACCTTTCTGCTTGAATTTTCATTAAACCTGTACTTGAGAAAATTTTCTGAGATTTCATAAATCTCTCTCTCTCTCTCTCTCTCTCTCTCTCTCTCTCTCTCTCTCTCTCTCTCTGTGTGTGTGTGTGTGTGTGTGTGTGTGTGTGTGTGTGTGTGTGTGTGTGTGTTTTGTCTTTCAAGACAGGGTTTCTCTGTGTAGCCTTGGCTGTCCTGAAACTCACTCTGTAGACCAGGCTGGTCTCAAACTCAGAGATCCACCTGCCTCTGCCTCCCAAGTGCTGGGATCAAAGGTCCTACCACCACCTGGCAACATGTATTGTAGGTTTCCGTACAATTATTGCAGAAATTGCATAGTGTAAGTAGATATTGTTTTTAAGTAATCAACCTGCAAAATAAGCAAATACCTCCAATACCGAATCCTGAAAATGAAAAAGTATCTTTAAGCTACATCAAGAAGATGGAATCTTCAGAGTGTCAGAGAAGGTTTTGCTCCAGGAATCCTCATGGCTGGCTTCTAGAAAGTTTTTTTTTTTAATTTTTCAACTACTGTTTTTGCAATAATTTGTATTTAACCACATATGCTCATTCTCAGTGGGTGGACTTTAATGTGGTTTTCCTCAGACACTGAATTAAACCCTCACTTCTAAGACAAGTGTGGAATCATTCCCCTTTTGGAAGAGTTCAGTCTTTACCCATAGTTCACTGTGTATGTGTGCCAGGCTCCAGGTCAGGGACATACATCAGAACTCCAGATTTCCGAAAACTTTGGTTTTTAGCAGGGTTGATTTTTTTAACCTAAGTAAATCCCTATGATCAGTGTCTGAAGTTAAAAGAAAAGAACAATAAAGGGAGACTTGGAAAGACACATTCGGAAACATTAAATCAGATGCTGAAGAAAGCTAAGGAACCTGGCGTGGTAGAGCATTCAGGAGGTGAGGCCAGGAGGGTCACGTGCTAGAGGCCAGTCTTAGCTATGTAAGATCCTATCTCAAAATAATAATAAATACAAAAAGCTAACGGCATAGCAGAAGGATATTTTGTTTGGACTTGAAAGGTAACTACTGTTGCACCCCATTTTTCATTACCACAATTTGGTGTCTTCCTGCTTATTGTAGCACACTTTCTGTTACTATAGCAAGATACTGGAGACTAAGTAATTTACAAAGGGAAGAGCTTTAGTTTGCTCTGAGTCTAGGGGCTAAAGTCCCAGAGCATAGTGCTGGTAAGGCTTTGTTGCTTCAGTTCCCTGTAGAAAATGGAAGGGTGTTTGCAGAAGACAGAGAACAAATAGACACTGTTGCTCTGTAACAGCCTGCACTCACCATAAGAAGTCCAGCAGGTCAAACATCCCTTCGAAAAACAAATAGCTTGTTTCTTGAAACTGTGCCTCTTCTCAACTGCACCACGGCAGTGATCACGTTTCAACCTGAGACCGAGAGAGAACAAACCTCAGGACAGTCTGGGTGTTTTGTGAAATGTTCATCTTCTGTTCTGCCAGGCAATGGGATGACCAAATGCTGAGTGACGCATGCCAATTGGTCCTGGAAGAGATCCGCATCCCGCCAGATGCTGAGGGTGGCATGGTGGAGTACCGACGCACCCTGATCATCAGCTTGCTCTTCAAATTCTACCTCAAAGTGCGGCGATGGCTGAATGAAATGGTAAATAGCTTCTCTGGGCCCCTGGGTGCCTGGGTCCGCACAAGAAGAACGTCGCCCCGCCCCCGCCCCGCCCAGCCCCGCCCCGCCCTGCATCTCGAGAGACTTCAATGAGCAGTGTTTGTTGATTCTTAGTGTTTTGTTGTTTTGGTTTGTTTGGTTTTTTGTTGTTTTGGTTTGATTTGGTCTTTTGTTGTTTTAGTTTGGTTTGGTTTTGGTTTTGTGGTGATGTGGGGATTTTTTCCCTTTATTTTGATTTGCTGATCTATATGATTTATTCCTGTGTGTTCTTAAATGTTGGCCTCTAGAGGTTGGCGTTTTCCTTCTACCACCTTCTGTAGGGCTAGATCTCTGGATAGATACTACTTAAATATAGTTTTACTATAGACTGCATTTCTCCATCTACGATGATTCAAAGCTTTGCTGAGTGTAACACAGTTGACATCTGTGGCCTCCTGGAGTTTGTAAAACATCTGTCCAGGACCTTCTGGTTTTTAGAGTCTCCATAGAAAAATCAGGTGTTAGTCTAAAAGGTCTGGTTTTTATGTTATTTGGTTTTGTCCCTTGAAGCTTTTAATAGTCTTCCTTTGTTCTAGACATTTGGCGTTTAGTGGATTATAATGTGACGTGGGAAATTTTTCTCCGACACGATCTATTTGGGGTTCTATAAGCTTCTTGTTCTTTAATAGACGTGCTCTTTTTTAGGTTGGGGAAATTTTCTTCTATGATTTTGTTGAAAATATTTTCTGTGCCTTTGACCTGGGTTTCTTCTCCTTCCTCTGTTCCTATTATTCTTAGATTTAGCCTTTTTATAATGTTCCCGATTTTCTGGATGCTTTGTGCCAAGATTTTTTTTTAATTTAACATTTTCTTTGACCAAGATATCCATTTCTTTTATCTTGTCTTCAATGCCTGGTGAGGTTTGCCTCAGAGGTTTCTATTCAAGTTCCTTAATTTTTTCATTCCCATATTTTCCTCAGTTTGAGGTTGTTTTTTTTTTTTTTTTTTTTTTTTTTAACTCTATTTCCACTTACAACTCTTGGGCTATTTTGGTTGTTTTTTTTTTATTTTTATTTTTTATCCCACTCTTGGTGTTTTCATAGACTTCTTTAAGAGACTCATTAATTTCCCCTGTAACAACCTCTAACAATTCATAACGGCTATTTTGGAGTCCTTTTCTTGAGCTTCAGCTATGTCAGGGTACTCAGGACATACTCTGGTAAGGTTCCTGAGCTCTAGTGGAGACATGTTGTCTGGTTGTTATTGTTTGTATTTTAGGCTGGCATGTGGGCATCTGGGTTTGGGATGACTGTAACTTTTAGGTGCTACTTTCTAGTCTTGTCTTTGTTAGGTGGATGTTTCGTTCCTTGGTCTTTGTTGCCATCTCTGGTTTTTAGGGGAGGGTGGTGACTGTGTGTTGCCTTGTAGGGGGTTAAGTGTGCTTCTAGGTATCGGGAGCTCACAGTTAGAGACAGAGATGGGCTAGAAGAAAGTGACTGGAAGAATCTATAGTGGGGAATAAAGCAGGGTGTGCTGCCAGGATCTGCTAAGTTCCTGGGAACTGGGCCACAGAGGGAGGAAAGGCCACAGCTGGTAGTCTGCCATGGAGCTGGGAATGAGATTGGGGGATTAGCTTTGGAGAAAAGGAAGGAGAGTGAATATATGAAGATTACCTGTTTTCCTGGCATATCCGTGGTTTTCAGCTGTGGAATTTAGAGGCTGTTTCCCCAGCTGGCATCCCAGAACTGTGTTTTCCAGTGCCCATAAATATATTTTTACAAAATTATTTCTCATGATGGCAGAATTTTGTATCCAAATTTACCATAAATTCTCTATTGTTACATATTTAGTTTAACTTTATTTTTTTCACTATCATCAGGACATGCTTCCTTCAGTCATTCAGAAGGAGACCTTATGAATGCTTACTGAAGCGAGCCTCTTCTTCTCTGAGAGCCTAAATGGAGGCGGTAGTTTCTCTTCTCGTTTACAGAACTTGAACCTCTGGGCCCTCTTAGCAAAGCCAATGTCAAAGATCTTGAACACTAGATTAGATAATTCTATTTCTTTTTTTTTTTTTCTTCTTCCCGTGTGTGTGTGTGTGTGTGTGTGTGTGTGTGTGTGTGTGTGTGTGTTGTGTATCAGAGGAAAGCTTAGTCTGTTCTCTCCTGCCATGTAGGTTCTGAGGATTGAACTCAGATCATCAGATTTAATGGCGAACATCTTTACTCCCCGAACCATCTCATGAGCCCAGATCTTTCTGTGTCTGTACTTGTTTCCCAGGTCAGTAGCTCAAGTTGTAAAATCAAATGCAAAGTAACCTTTTTCCCCAGGATCCCCAGAAGTTTCCTGACATCCCAGAAGAGTTTGTGAGTGCCCTAGATGACTTCCCCATAGAAACACCCCAAGGAATCCAGATGTTCCAGGTGGGTAGGGCTGTTTATTAATCTATGCATTCAGACGTGTTACATACATGCACCTCTCTTTTCAATAACTTTGCTATGAGTAACATATAGTCTTATAAAAGACAGCCAATGTCATATTTGGTCACACATATACAATTCCTATGGTTTACTCAAGGCTGCTTAAGGAGTTACAGGCTGAATCTTCCTTCTCTCCTTTTTTCCGGGTTTCCTGACATTTCTCCTTCACTTTGCTAATTTTGATCTTCCTTTAAAGGAATCAACACTAAATGCCTTTCCAAGCACTTCCTTGCTTTACTACAGTCACCCCAAATCTCCTGGAAATGTGGGTATATGGGTTGTATAAATTATGCTTTACTGCAAGCTGTGCTAGAACATTTTGTTTTGTGTATGTCCTAATTCCTAGTTAGCCTGAAGAATCCTTGAGGACATTAATGACATCTTCTTTGCCAAAGGGTCTCACGAGCAGATTACATCCTTACCGTATACTTGAGAGATATTTACTAGTGTCCATTTGCAGACTTAGTTACCCAGTCACCTATAGTTATTTGTGATTATAAGTAAGGCCAAACACGGCAGACCCAATCTTCATGTCTGGTATTAAATATCTTGTCTTGTTTCTTAACAGTGTGTGGATCCCAACCAACCCCAGCAAGATCCTGTTGGGCATCCAATCATGCACCAGTCGGGCATTAAGCATGCCACAGGGGAAGCTATATTTGTTGATGACATGCCTTCCATTGACCAAGAACTCTGCCTTGCTGTCGTCACAAGTACAAGGGCCCATGCAAAGATCACGTAAGGAAATGCACAGTGATTGCATCTGCTACTAGTGTGTTTACCATTTCATCTTCAACCTGGCAGCTTATTACATATTTAGGTCAATTTAGAATAGTCTTCTCTTCTGGGTGAGAACTGGCCATTTTTAAAGCATAGTTATAAATGTTAGTACACCTGTTCTTATTTTCAGCTTTACTCATCCCAGATTTCTCTATCTGTGAGTCCTCTTACTGAACCATGAGATTTCCTCTGCAACCTTAAACCCTGCCTTACGCTTCTCCCAGATCACTTGATGTGTCGGAAGCCCTGGCGTGCCCGGGTGTGGTTGACGTGATCACAGCTGAGGATGTCCCAGGAGAAAATAACCACGATGGAGAGATTTTTTATGCACAGAGTGAGGTGTGTGGTTTGTTATTCTAGCACTCCCTTCCAATGTCAAAACCATTGTTGGTTGTGGCTACAACATCCACAGAATCATGTCTCCATCATAACTATTGCTAGAGCCTGGGGGCCACCTCAGCCACTCTTCCATTCCGGCTGACATCTTGAATCACCTTGAGATTATGACAAAAAGTCTTAAGTCTTCTCAAGGAAGGCTTCCAATTGTTGAGAATGTCATGTGAGCAGTGTAAAGTGTAAGACATTAGAAGGAAGAATCACAGAGTAACTGGACACTCCGCATGCTGCAGGAACAACAGAAGTGTGGGCAGAGACAACAGCAGGCAAATCATTAAACTCAAGTAACTTAGTTCTATCACAGCTTTGATTAGTTCTGTTCAAGCCACTGTTGGAGGTTAGATTTTCATGCATAGAAAGCAGTCTTCCTAAGGCAGGAGCAATAGCGCATGCTTTTGATCCCAGCACTCAAGAGAGAAAGATGGGTGGGTCCCTGAGTTCTAGGACAGCCTGGTGTAAAGAGAAACCTTGTCTTGAAAACCCAAAGGAAGGAAGGAAGGAAGGAAGGAAGGAAAGAAAGAAAGAAAGAAAGAAAGAAAGAAAGAAAGAGAGGGAGGAAAGAAAAGAAGGAAAGAAAGGAGGGAAGGAGGAAGGGAGGGACAGAGAGAAAGGGAAGGAGGGAGAGAGAGAAGGAGGAAGGGAGGGAAGGAGAGAGGGAGAGGGGCAGAGAGAGAGGGAGAATGGTCTTCCTCATTCTGGTCACCAAAATATCAGTGAATAATATAAGAATATGAGAGCATTAACTGCTTTGGGGAGATTCTGTTTTATTTTTTGCCTTTGTTTTGAGACAGGATGTCACTATCCCAGGTTGGTCTTGAACTCATCATGTAGCAGTGAGCTCCACAACCCCAGTTTATGTGGTGCTGATGGTCTAACCCAGGGCTTCCTGCATGCCAGGCAAGCACCACGCTAACTGAGCCACATCCCTAGCCCCGAGTCTATGCTCTCTAACTCACAGCGCCTGGCTTTTCCACAGGTCATTTGCGTGGGTCAGATCATCTGCACCGTGGCTGCTGATACCTACATCCATGCAAAAGAAGCAGCTAAACGAGTGAAGATTGCTTATGATGACATAGAGCCAACCATTATCACGATAGAGGTAGATCACTGTCCATCTTCTGGAATGACTGGGGGGCAGAGCACACTGTGAGAAGAATTCAACCAGAGGGTTGTGGAATATAATAATTTATGTTTCAACTATGTTTTAGCCAGTGTTACATGTAGGTTTAGAGTGCAGTCTCCAGTAATCTATCTGCACCTCAACTCAGAGTCCTGAGACTCAAATCCCTCTTCTCACTAGCACTTCTGCAGGGACCTGTAAAAACTGCAGTACCTTGTACTCACTTCTCCTGTGGCCTCTGACCATGGCCTAGCTTGAGAATACAGAAAATTAACACCAGAAAAATTACCTCCTCTCCACTCGCAGTGAGTGGGATAGTCTAGGGCACTGTAGAATTTGTGGAAGTTGCAACACTCAGCAGCTACTGGGCACTCTGCCTCTCTACCATTCTCTGATTACAGACAAGCTCTGAAAATAGACCACTAGAGTTCAGGGTATGATTCTGCCTTTTAAAGTCTCTGAACAGCAATAAAGACTTTGGCAAGTTAACCAAATGTCTCACCCCCACCCCCAATTTATTCTTGTATAAAATAGAAACTTTTAGGTACCTGTATCAAATGGTTATTGGGAAATTTAAACTTAGGAATCCAAGGAAAGGTTAAGAATAGCACCCACAATGGGGGATACGTTTATTAGATGGTAGCTGTCATTTTGGTTTTGCTATTATTAGTGAAGGCAAGGGTATGTTTTATTTTGCTTTACATCGTTGGTATCCGCCACAGCAGATGTCAGGGATTTGTGTTGTATGGCGAGAGCATGGAGAGGTAGATGACAGAGAGGCATAAGTAGGGTGCAGCCTTGAACATCCTCAGATTTGCCCCGTGCTTCCGAACAGTTGTCAGTTCATCTTTACCTATTAACGGTGTGTTAACTGTCCCTTAAGCCAGTTCCTCTTTTCATCCTCACTTTTCAGCCCCACCCTCAATAACTTATCGTCACATGGCCACATTGTCAAGAGGCTCCTGTCTTCCATTCCTATCCACTCATGACATTAACTTTCTAGCCCTCAGGGTTCATCAAATCACCTTTCCTATTCTGCCGTGTCCTAGGCAGTGTCAGAACTCCTTGGTGTAGAGTCAAGGCTATTCACAGACCTGCCCCAACCCTCCTTCCAACTCATTAGCCACTCTCATTGCCCACTGCTTCTTCATAAAGAGCCCACATCCCAGACAACCTGGCTTCAGTCTCACTTTGGCCCCTCAGTTACCCTATGAGGTACCATTGACTTAAAATGATCCAGGATCCAATTCAAGCCACCAATTCCAGGACAATCCAGAATATTCCAGGCTTTATCTTCCCACTTCTTGGCCCCTCTTTATTCCATATACACTCCTTACCCCAGAGTCAACACCTTAGTGGCAGGCCACCTCAGATGGTCAATCGGCAATCTGGATTTTGGGCCGTGTTTATATATACCCCTGTACTTCTACAACACCTATGAATACATATAAATTAATTTCTGCTGACTCAACTGCAGTTGTCAGGCTCCGAGTGTCTTAGTGTGTAGCTATCTGACAGCTGTGTAGCTATCTGACAGCAGAAGTGTTTAATTCAGATGGGGACAAATGGCTTATAAGAATTTAAAAAAAAAAAAATTTTATCTTGGTTTGGTTTTTCACTGCAGCAAGCCCTAAAACACAATTCTTTCCTTTCTGATGAGAAAAAAATTGAACAAGGAAATGTAGAATATGCCTTCAAACATGTGGATCAAATCATTGAAGGTATGTACAGCTGTAAATGGCCAGAAAAGGGGGAAACTTCTGAAACTGCATGCTTGTCTGGTTTGAGAAAACTGAAACTCTATCATAAGGTGCTTGTCAAATAGAACTTAAAATGAACAATAAGTTCCCAACCTGATGATATATATATATATATATATATATATATATATATATATATATATTAATTACATGCATCAAAATATAGAATATTTCCAGTGCCCATAAATACTCTCTCTCTCTCTCTCTCTCTCTCTCTCTCTCTCTCTCTCTCTCTCTCTCACACACACACACACACACACACACACACACACACACACACACAGAAGCATTCACACACCACATAAATGTAATAAAAACTTAATAAAATGTTTAAAATGTGCTATGATAACATAGGAATTATTTTGAACTGAAGGCAACTGAGGGAAAAAATAGACACAGGAAAGCTACCTTTCCTCTGTCTACAAGAAGGGCATGTTTCCTCTGCCCAGGGGCCTCCCTCTCCTCTCTCACAGAAGGAAGGCAGAACCAGAGACAGTTCCAGACTCTTAGCATCCCAGACAAGAAGGCCCTGTGTGGCGTCTGCAGGCAAACCTCACTAACATAGACCTCTGCCTGCCGTTGGTCTACTTTCTGCCTACTTTACCTCACCTGCACTCAGAACTTTTCATGTATTTTTTCCAAGCATCTGTTCTCATTCGTTAAGATGGACATAAGCCCCCAGGCCTGCCCGCCTCTTGAGATGTATGTTTTCACTTCTGAGAATGCCCCACTCTCCCCGATTGTGTGCACAGAAACAAAACTGGGGGGGGGGGAGCCAACAAAATATATGTTTAAATTTACGTTACATTCAGATGTGTGTTCTAGAAGAGAACTGGGGAAGAGAGCTTTTGTAACAGGAAGAAAGGATTTTTAATCAATTTTTTAGTTAGTGTTTAAAATAATGGATTTTGTTATGCTGTTTCGTCCCTATACCTCACTGAACTTTGCTTATGTTCCTGTTCCCCCCCGCCCCACCACTACTCTCCCATCCATCCTTCCCTCTTCTCTGGTTTCCTGCCTCTCCCAAAATGGTCCCCCAAAATGTGTGCACTTGTGCTTGTACATGTGCATGTGTGTACGTGTGCACATGTGTTTGTACATGTGGGTGTGCATGTACATGCTCATATACATGTGTGTGTGTGCGTGTATATTCACTTGTTTGTTTTGAGACAGGATAATACTACATAGTCCTGGCTGTTTTGGAACTCCCTATATAGACCAGGCAGGCCCCAAACTCACAGAGATCTACCTGCCTCTGCCTCCTGAGTGCTGGAATGAAAGGTGTGCACCACCATGCCTGGCCAGCTCTGCCATTTTAAATTTACACATTCATTGACAAGTTACTTTACCATCCTATGCCTCATTGATTGTTGATGTCTCCTGACTCGGGCATTGGCATTGTGTCACCTGTTGATGTCACCTGACTCAGGCACATGGCATTATCTCAACCTGCCACCTTACACAGGTGATGCTTCAGTCTGTTGCTTTAGCTCCCCCATTTTCCAGCTGAGAACATCATGTTTAACACCTTGGACAGATCCACCTACCAGGCTGATGGCAGAACTTGGATATGTAGCCAGACTAGTCTCAAGTTCAGCACATGACATGTCTAACCACCTCAATAAACCAAGGGGGAAACCAAGGCAAAGGGAGGCAGAGTGGATAATCCAGGGCCACTCGACCAGTGGGACACAGATAGCATTTGCAAAGGTCTTTTAACCAAATCATATGAAGCCCAGCCTCACGGACTAGTGAGATCCACACCTTTTTTCCTTCTTCATTATATTTTATGTACGTGGGTGTTTACCCTCATGTATGTTTGAGCACCATGTGTGTACCTGGTGCTCAAGAAGACCGGAAGAGAGACTAGGATCCCTTTAGACTAGAGATAGAGATGGTTGTGAGCCACCATCCAAGTGCTGAGAATCAAACCACCTCTGAAGAACATCCAGCACCCTTAACTGCTGAGCCATCTCTCCAGGTTCATAATGCAAATTACTGTTTACAAACAAAACACTCAAAGGGCTCTTCCACACTGAAGCCTGTGTCTAAACTTTATCCTCTGTGTGTGCTTTGCAGGTGAGATCCACGTGGAAGGCCAGGAACATTTTTACATGGAAACACAAACTATCCTGGCTATCCCACAAGCTGAAGACAAAGAAATGGTGTTACACTTGGGGACACAGTTTCCAACCCATGTGCAGGTAACAGGGGTCTCTCTGGAAAGGGCATTTCAGAGTACACTATAAGAGTCCCATGAAGCTGGGCAGTGGTAACACATGCCTTTTATCCCAGCACTCAGGAGGCAGAGACAGGGGGATCTCTGTAAATTCAAGGCCAGCCTGGTCTACAGAGCTAGTTCCAGGACTGCCAAAGCTACACAAAGAAAGCCTGTCTCAGGGAAGGGAGAGGAACCTCCACTCTTGTGCTTGCTTACTCCCTGGACAATTGACACTGGCTAAAGTCTAGCATAATAAAATGGGGCAGATGCCTTTAAAAGTAACCAGGAAATCATGTGACATGCCAAGGTATAAGACAAGGCCCATCTTTCCCTGTAGAACAAGAACAGGATGAAAATCTCAGAAGAGGATTTGAGTAGATATTTCTCCAAAGAAAATATGTAAATGACCAGTAACCTAAGATTGTAGTAAATTATTATTTAAAATCCAGGTGCAGAGTTTCTCCCCCACCTTTGACCATTTACATTCCCAGATGAAAAGCACACACATAACCGTTATATTTTAATATGCCTTCAGCAGCACAATAGCTGGGCAGCTGTCTACCCTCCATGCTGTTAGAATCCATTTCGTTACCAATAACACTGGATTATTACTTACTATTTACTATGTTTCATCTGGGCTGCTCTTAGCTACAAGTGGCCAACCCACATGACCACGTTTTCTCTACTCTTACCCCATAGTGTCTCTCTCTCTCTCTCTCTCTCTCTCTCTCTCTCTCTCTCTCTCTCTTTCTTTCTTTCTCTTCCTCCTGCACATTCTTCTTTTTCTATAGTGGCTTCCTCCTTCTCCTTTCTGTCATTTCTCCTCTGACTCAAGCCCATCAGAACTCAACCCCACCTATGTCTGTTCTGCCCAACTATTGGCATCTTTATCCACCAGTCAAATTTAACTTGGGGGCAGGGTTCTTAGACACACACACACACACACACACACACACACACACACACACACCATTTCAATAGACAGTAAAAGACAAAACCTCAATATAAAGCGTCCATCATTAACAGTCACCAGGGAAACCTAAATCAACCATCCACTAGAATAACTGTAATTTTAAACAAATTACAAGTATTGGTAAGAATGAAGAGAAACTGGAACCTCCATAAATTGCCAACAGACATAAAAAAAATAGCCCATCACCTGTGGCACAGTTTGGCAGTTTCTCAGGATGCTAGAAAGAGAGTGACCGTGGAACCAGCAATCCATGACTAAGGATGCAGCCAAGAGAAATAAAAGCAAGCCTGTGAAGATATGTATACATATCTAATGCCTTATATGCTGATTTAAATACTTTTAATTTCTAAAAACTTGAGCCCATGTTCATATCTGCATTCCTTATAAGAGTCTAAAGTAGAAACAGCCCAATGTCTATTAATGGATGACTAAGGAAAAAGAAAGAAAAAAACTGGTATATTCCATACAGTGGAATATTATTTAGCTATAAAAAGCAAGATACAGGCATGCATGAATAGAGGGCCTCAAAAGCATTATGCTAAGTGCAAGAAGCCATTCACAATAACTCCATATTGTATCATTCTGCCGTGTGACAAATCTGTAGATATGGACACAGATCCCAGGCTGTAGCATAATGAGAAGTGAAATGACTGCCTGATGGATCAAGATTGGGGATGCTGAGATTTCTGAACTAGACTAGGATGGTTGCACAGTTTCATCAATAGAAGTATCAGTTAGACTAGAGCGTTCCGCTGTGCATAAGAGCAGCAGGCAAGAAGGTAAACCATGGAGTTGCACTCACGTGGCTTGGGGGCTTCCTCCTGCAGGAATATGTGTCTGCAGCTTTAAAGGTCCCAAGGAGCAGGGTCGCCTGCCACATGAAGAGAACTGGAGGAGCGTTTGGGGGGAAAGTGACCAAGCCTGCTCTACTGGGAGCTGTCTGTGCTGTGGCTGCCAACAAGTAAGGGGCTGGGTGACCACTGTAATGTCGGCAGTTTGAGTTGTGTGAGTCCTTCCAACCCCTTTCACCCTCAGCTCAGCTCAGCCTACAGCTCAGCTGAAGCTGGATGGATGGAAGGCTGGCCAGAATGTCAGCTTTACAATAGCTTGTCCTGACATAAGCTGTGTGCTGCTGCCAGGCAATGTTCTCTAAGCCTGCACATGCTGGTGCAGATCTGACTGGGAAACCTGTAACTACCAAAGCTTATTAAGATAGCATCCACTCTGACCAACTCATCACCCTACTGATGCAGAGGGGGAATCTATGAGCATCTTATCTCATTGGTACTCTCCAGGTGTGGAGAAGGCTGCTCCAGGTGAATGTAGCAGCTTTGCAGAGGCAACAAACCAGAGTACTAAATGGTCGTTTTACAGGAGACTCACATCTACAGAACAATAGACCTCCACTCCTCAGCCATCCCCTCACAGCCATATATGTTAATGTCTCAGTAATAACTGTGTGAAAGTGAAATTTGGAACAAACCTTTCTATGATTATAACTGCAAAAGGATCCTGGAACTTGTTTATATAATATTAAAAAGGGGGAGTAGGCCATTTAATTCCAGAACTCATGAGGCAGAGACAGGTAGGTTGATCTCTGAGAGGTCCAGGCCAGCCTGGGCGACATAATAAGATCCTGTCTCAAAGAGAGAAAAAAGAAGGGAGGAAGGAAGGAAAGAAGGAAGGAAGGAAGGAGGGAAGGAAGGAAAGAAGGAAGGAAGGAGGGAAGGAAGAAAAAAAGAGAGGGAGGGAGGGAAAGAGGGAGAGAGGAAGAAAGGAAGAAAAATGGAAATAATTTATAACCAAATATTGTATCATCATAATACGCAAATATTCAGTTGACTAAACCAGAATAACTATTTTATTACAATGCCCCACTACTTTCAAATGTCATCTAAGGTGTGTTGCTATTCATGTAAAATCACAGAGCTAATTACTTCAAGACTCCCTCCCCAGCTATGCTTCTACAACTTTATGGAGATTACAGCTTTTTAACTGAGTCATTTCCCACAGGACTGGCCGCCCAATCCGCTTCATCCTCAGGCGAAGTGATGACATGCTAATAACAGCTGGCCGCCACCCACTCCTGGGGAGATACAAAGTAAGACCCAGGAGTTCAGCAAACTGCCTGTGATCCTGTCCTCTGTCAACCCATCAGCAGGAAGGACCATCAGCTCCACACTCTTTAAAAGGGATATTAGAGCACTGTTTAAAGCTAGGTAGACCCTCCTGATCATGCTAGGATAATGCTTCTCTGGCGATTGTCATAGCCAAGCATGAGCCTGGTCTAAGCATGGGTTGACAGTACGCTCAGATGTGTTTGTACACAGCACAGTTTGGCTGAAGGAAAAGGCTGCTGAGAAAGACATCTTTCTCGTTATCACTTTGCAGATCGGGTTCATGAATAACGGGGAGATCAAGGCTGCTGACGTTGAATATTACACCAATGGAGGGTGCACCCCCGACGAATCTGAGATGGTGAATACACCCCCTCCAGACAGCCCGTGGCCCTTACTTTATCTACACAAATATTTGCCTTAACCAATTCCACAAGAGGTTTAAGTTAAGCATAAAAGTTGAAACATCGAATAGATGATCAGAGTTGCTTTTGTTTTAATACAGGTGATAGAATTTGTCGTGCTGAAATCTGAAAACACATATCATATTCCAAATTTCCGGTGCCGGGGCAGGGCTTGCAAAACAAACTTGCCGTCTAACACGGCTTTCCGAGGATTTGGCTTCCCTCAGGCTACGGTGGTAGTTGAAGCATACATAGCTGCAGTGGCATCTAGATGTAACTTACTCCCTGAGGAGGTGAGCAGTTAGAACGTGCTGGTAAAACACTGGCAAGACTAGTTGGTGTGTGTCCTGAGCTCCTACAGTCTCTATATACAGTTTCAAGAAAAATAAAATGCATTGTCCATTAACCAGTTAACATTTTCTACTGTAGTAAGTGAACCATTAAGCCCAGTAGCTTCCATCCATGATACTATTTCTTAGGATTCTGTGGGTTTCTTGGGGGCTTCTCCTGGTCTTAGGTCAGCTCATTGGAAGCTCTATAGTTCAAGATGACTCTATTAACATTTCTCTTTATTGACATTTCTGATGAGTATTTGGCTGGCTTATCTGATTATGCCTCAGCTAAAAAAAAGTCTGTTGTATAGTCATTCATCCTTCTATAAGCTAGCCCAGATTCACTCTCGTGGGGAAGGGTGGTCACAGAATTTCAGAGAGCAGCAGGTAGGTGGCATGCTCTAATCCACAAACACTTGTCAAGTCTCTGTCTGTGTCACTATGTATGGTCCCATCATAAAAAGCAAGTCACAAGGTCAATCCAGAGTCAGTGTGAAACTACACTGGGGCAGCAATGGGGTGGGATGATTGCAGCCTTTTGTGCAAACATCTTGTCATTTGGTGGGCAAGCATTTGCTTGGTGTGTGCAATACTCTCAAGGGGGTAAAGTGAGGACAATTGGGAGTAATTAAGAATTTGAATCAGGAGACTTTTGCCTTGCCAACAAATTGGTAACAGCACTAGTAATTGTCCTACTGTTTTGCAGGGTTATTGTGAAGCTCACTGAAATACTTAATCTAAAGCTTGGGCATATGAAGTATTCATTAGTAGTTTCTATTGGTTTCTGTGTTGTCATTTTGTGTGTGTGTGTGTGTGTGTGTGTGTGTGTGTGTGTGTGTGTGTGTGTGTGTGTTTATATACTAGAAGTATTTGTAGACAAGCTTTCTCCATATCGGACATGTAACAAAAATGCATGCATGTTCTCACTTTTCAGATTAGAGAAATAAACATGTATAAGCATACTAGCAAGACAGCCTATAAGCAGACATTTAACCCCGAGCCCTTGCGAAGATGCTGGAAGCAATGTCTGGAGAAGTCATCATTCTTTGCTAGGAAGCAGGCTGCAGAGGAATTTAACAGAAACAATTATTGGAAGAAGAAGGGGCTTGCTGTCGTCCCCATGAAGTTTAGTGTTGCAATCCCCGTAGCCTTCTACAATCAGGTGAGGTGGAAGAGGTGGGCTGTCCTCGAAGCCCTTCTCCAAAGGGCTGGCTCTCTCAGAAAAGGCTCAAGCATGAGGAAGGGAAACATGGGCAACCATGTTGTCCTCTTTAGAGATAGAGAAATAAAGGGAGGTTCCCTTTAGCAGGAGAGAGCATGGACGCAGACAAGGGCTGAAACCATGGATATCAGAACTGACCTTCAGGATGCAGTATTTAGGGTCTTGGAGAGCATCAACAGAGCTCAGAGGGACCCATTTGAGTAGCTGCACCCGAATATAAGTACTGAAATGTCATGTTGTAGAAAATATTTCATCTCCATTGGGGTTTTCCACCCTGCCTTTGATCATTCAATTCCCAGATAAAAGAAACAAAAGCTTTATATTTGTGGTAAGCCTTTAAAGCACTAGAAATGGACAGATTTCCATCTCCTTCCTCATTAATAACCTCAAGTTATAACTTGTCACATTCCACCTGGGCAGCTCTTAACTCCAATCGAGCAGCCCTCATGGCCATGTTTTTATGACTCGCCTACCCCATGGTATCGTCTCCTCTCTCCACCTTTCTCTATCTCTTCATGGTCCCTGCCTCAGACCCCCCAGCCCAGGAACCAAAACTCCACCTATCTCTCTTCTGCCCAGCTATAGGCTATAAGCATTTTTATTCACCAATCAGGGATAAGTTGGGGGACAATCTCCCCATCCCTGGGGGTAACCAGGGCCAGTATTTAGTATTACAATACATAGCAACGGACCAAACCTCAACAGAGTAAGGCCAAGTTTCAAGAGCAAACTGATATAGAAAAAGATCCCTTTCTTGCCTCCTCTCTCATTTCCCCATAACTGCTTCTTCACGGTGTTCAATCTCTGCCATTACCTTTTCCTTTCCACCCACATTATGGGAGGCATCTGGGTGTGGCCAACTGTTTCCCATCACAGTACAAACTGACAAATGTAGATTCAATTAATGGATGCCAAACCTCATCATCATCAACATCATAGGGGAGCCTGTTAAAGCTGGGTATCCAGGCTCCAGCAGCAGCCTCTGGCTGAGCTGGATTATCCCCATAGGGGCACACCCTCCTCCCCCACCACCATCCTCAAAAACGGCCTTTGGAAACCAAAAACATCTCCAGGACCTTGCAAGTCCTCCAGTATCCAGGAGAAGGCGTGCCTGGGGATTTACTCTTGTGGGTTCCAGTCAAGTTAAGTCCATTTCCACACCTGGAGAGGGAAAAAAAATTAAGCATTGTCCAGATTGAGCCCTTGAAGAGACAGATGCTGGGGATGGAAGGAGGAGAAAAAATACACACATTCACATATCTAGGTTGATGGTTTTGGGTCCAGGGTGTCTTGCAAGGGGTTGTCTATATGGCTCACTTGTCCACAATGAGAAATGAGAGGTCGGTTATCTCAAAGGAAGCAGTTCTGACAGCCTCAGGGGACTTCCAACAACATCCTCTCTCCCCGTTTCCAAACTCTGCCCGGTGATTGTTTCCCTCAGGCAGCTGCTCTGGTCCACATCTTCTTAGATGGCTCTGTCCTGCTGACCCATGGTGGCTGTGAGCTGGGACAAGGTCTACACACCAAGATGATTCAGGTGAGACCAGTGCCCCTGTTCTCCACTGTGAAATGTGTCAGATCATACAGGCAACGGCCAGTTATTCCCAAGCTGAGTCAGAGAGATCCCACACATCGAACACACAAGGCAAATAAATGTAGGTTGCATCCTGCCGTTAGGAACGCAAAACTGCAAGGTGACAAGGGAAGGCGAGGCAGAGCGGAGGAGACGCAGTGCCGTTCCTCCTGCACCAAAAGAATCTAGTCCATGGTTTTTGAGGTTTTGGTTTGGTTTGGTTTAGGGTTTTTTGTTTTGGTTTGTTTTGTTTTTGTGTTTGTTTGTGTATGTGTGTGTGTGTGTGTGTGTGTGTTGTGTTGTTTTGTAGAAGATGAGAGGATTCCAGTTACCACACATTTTTAAAAAAAAAAAAAACTTTTAAAATTCATGGTAATGTCTCAGCAATAATCTGTTCATTCAGAGCCTCAAGTAGAAATGAATGTTTCACATGACAAAACTTAAGCTCTTGAGGGTTCAGACTCCGTGAGGCTGAAACCGGAGCTCGCTGCCAGCACAGATGTCAACCTGCTTAGAGGTGTGGGCAAACCAAGCACCCTTCCATTCTGAGGTGAATGGTGTGCAAAGGGGAAAAAAAGAGTCCACACTCTATTTAAGGTATCCATTCACATGGCTGGCCACTGTTACGTACACTGATTCAAAATATTTCTCTACTGCTTTATGAGATCAATGCATTGGAATTTTTCTTTTTTGTTAATATGAAATAACGATTGTTGAATATGACATTTGAATTAAAAGTGTACATGGGAGGGGGACAGATGAGAAAATAGTATAAAGACGTGTACAAAGACACATGACAAACCCCACTGTATGTGTTAACATAAAACACTTATTTTCTTTCATTTGCTTTGTGTCTATGTACTTGTGTCTGTGCGTGCGTGCGTGCGTGCGTGCGTGCGTGCGTGTGTGTGTGTGTGTGTGTGTGTGTGTGTGTGTGTGTGTGTTTGGTAGCAGGCACCCTTACCCACTAAGTTAACTTGCCAGTCCTAAATCTTGATTTGTTTGTTTGTTTTTAATGCATATGAAAAATGCTCATCAGTTTAAAAAAAAATTAAAAAAAAAAACAAAAAAAACAAAAAAAAAACAAAAAAAAAACAGCTTCTCAAAGAGAAACAGAAAGAAGACCAATTCTTTAAAAATAAACATTTGGTCAGGTTCTTAGAACTAGGAAACCGCACAAAGCTCTTGGGCCCTCTCTGACCGTCATACCTCTTTACAACCCTAAGCCTGTAAATCGCCCCTGTAGAAAACATCCCACTGAACAGTCTGTGGACCCGGCAGGGAGGGTGTGAGTGACCCAGAAGCCCCAGCTTGGCCTCCTCTTTGCCCTCTAAACCTGCATGCAGAGCGGCCGCGCCACTGCGTGGCTTCTACAAAACAGGTATAAAAGAAGGCACCAAAAAGGCCGTTTACTTAGCCATCTACCTACAAAAAGAAACGTGTCCTTGACATGCCGCTTAAAACCTAAACTGAGCGTCTGTCCCTGTAGCAGGACAGTCAGGCTTCATGCTTGGTTCTAGAAGATAAGGTTTTGTCCCTCGGAACAGGGCTTAGTCAATGAAGTAAACACTGTGTTTCTTCTGTATCTGGCAGGTAGCCAGTCGAGAACTCAACATCCCCCAGTCGTACGTGCACTTTTCTGAAACAAGCACCATCACAGTACCCAACGCCCTCTTCACAGCGGGCTCCATGGGAGCAGATGTCAATGGGAAGGCGGTACAGGTGATCTGTCTTTCCTTTCTCGGCCCCAACCACAGTGGTGAGGCATTCGTGTTACACTTGTTCTTTTATGGAGGATATACAGAGGAGAGACGAGGCATTGCTCTAGTGCACTCAGCAAATTCAGGCAGAGCCGTTTTGTGCTTCCGAGGCATGGGCCACTGACCTTAACCCACGTTCTGTTGCAGTAGGCTCCCTTGTCTTGGGTCAGAAAGCCTCTCCCTCTCACCCAGCACGGCAGAGCAATGCGGGGAAGTGCCATCTTAGCTTCATTAAGAGTTTGGGTCAAACAACTAACCGTTCCAGGAACCCATTTCCTCTTCTGGAAAGCTGAGGATACAAATATAACCCCCATCAAAGAACTATTAGTGAACTACAGCCGTCACGTTCTACACCCAAACTCTAGAAAAGCACTCTTGGGCTATTAGTCTCCGACAAAGGCCAGCTCTACAAAATGGCCATGCTTGGATGGAAGGGAAGCTTCCAGACTGCCAAGTGTCACCATGTGTCAGGAAGCACGTTTTCCACAATGTGCTCCGCGGAGCCGGAGTTCTGGAAAGCAAAGGTTCCCTAGTCACTGTGTTTGGGAAAGGTTTCACTCTCCATCCATCCCAGTCAAAGAGGCCTGTGATGCATGTCTGCATATTAAAGGCTCTGACAAGTCCTACAGTAGATATGCTTATTTAACATTGTCTTGGGGCTCCTGCTACGCATGTTTAACCATAAAAGCATTTGAATTAATATCATCCTTCTTAACAGTCATGGAATCAATGCCCAATGAGATGCCCCGGGAAATTCCAGTTTTGCTAAGATATGTAGGTGGCTGCATTCATTTTGCACATTTCATTCAGGCATAAATTTAGGCACCGTGTGGATATTGCCAGGTCACCTTTGACACAAAATTAAGTTTGTCCTCTGGAGCCCAAAACTACAGAAAAAGTGCAACAGGATCCTTTCACACCCAGTGTGACTCAGCTGGCTTGGGCAAAAATACACCTAGCAGGTATGGAGGAGGAGGAAGTGGGAGTGGGGGGAGCAGGACGAGGAGGGAGGAAAAGAGAAAAGAAGGAGAGGGAGAGGAAGAAAGAAGAAGTAGAAGAGGAGGAAGAAGAGGAAAACAGGTGTTGATTAAAAAAATTAAACACAGCAAAGACAGGTAGAGGAATCTGTTGCACTGTGGCTCTCCCTGGTTTTATCTTTTGCTGAGTTGGCTAACAATAAAACTGGGAAAGCATTTAGCCACAGTTGGCATCCTTGACGTGAGCCATCCTGGAGTCTGAGAAGGCTGCAAGATTAGCATGACACAGAGTGACTTGAAGTTCCAGGGAATGCTGTTCCTGCCCCAAGCATGACCCTCCATGACCCCAGACTGCTGTTAGCTTCACACCTGCAGCCTTGTTGCATGCAGTGCTGGGGGTCAAACTCAGGGCTTCAGTATGCTAAGCAGATAGTCTATCAACTAAGCCGCAATCCACTCAACAACTATTTTAAAAATTAAAATGAGCGTGTCTCAGGCCATCAAAACGACCACTTTGTGATGAAATGTTATCATGAGATCTCTCTGTCCACATTTAGGGTCAAAATACACTCTGAGTTAAGACAATAAAAAGAAGTGTAGGAGCCAGGCGTGTCAACTATGTGTTTACTCCCAACACTCAGGATACAGGGCAGGCAGACCTTTGAGTTCAAGACCAGCCTGGTCAACAGAGCAAGGACCAGGACTGCCCAGGCTACACAGAGAAACCCTGTCTCATTAAAAAAAAAAAAAAAAAAAAAAGTCTGTATACTGGATCTGGAGAGGTTGCTCAGTGGTTAGGAGCACTGGCTGACAGGTTCAAGTCCCAATACCCACATGAAAACTCACAACCATCTGTAATCCCAGGGGATCCACTGCCCTCTTCTGAACACCAGGTACGCACATGATACACAAATGCAAGCAAAACACCCATACACAAAAGTAAAACGCAATATTTTTAAAAACATGTACGAGCCAGTAATAGTGGCTTACTTCTACAATCCCTACACCCCAAAGGCTGAGACTAAAGTATTACGATCCTTTCAAGGCCAGTCTGGTCTGCACGGTGTGGCACTGTCTCAAAATTAAAGGAAAATAAGATAAAAACTTCCAGCTAAAGTAAAGAGCCAACATTAAAATACTTTTAAGTCAGGAATGATGACATGCCCCTTTAATTCCAGCACTGGAGAGGCAAAGGCAGGCAGATCTCTCTGAGTTCTAGGCCAACCTGGTCTAGAGCAGTAAGTTCAGGCCCATTAAATTTACATACCAAGACATATTGTCTCAAAAAAAAAGATTTTTTTAAATGATATATCTAAGTTTACATACCAAGACATATTGTCTCAAAAAAAAAAAAAAGATTTTTTTAATTGATATATCTCTAATCTGGTATTCAGTTTTACATTTTTCTCTTTTAATTTATTTATTTTTATTTCACAATCATTGGTGTTTTGCCAATATGTATGTCTGTATAAAGGTATCAGGTCTCCTAGAACTGGAGTTACATACAGCTGTGAGCTGCCATGTGGGTGCTGAGAATTGAACCTGGGTCCACTGGAAGAGCAGCCAGTGCTCCTAACCTCTGAGCCATCGCTCCAGTGCTCCTCATCCTTTTCATCCTTTTGTTTTTTTTTTTTAACAAAGACATTCTTTCTCTGATCTTGGCATTAGAAAATCTTTATTGTAAAGCAAAACTCAACTTAGAAACCACAGAAATAAAAAAGAGGTAGATAAATTTGACTTCATAAAAACATAAACTTGAGGGTTAGAGACACTGTTCACTGGATAACGGTGCTTGCTGCTCTTTCAGGGGACTAGAGTTTGGTAGGTACACTGGGAGGCTCAAAACCACCAGTGGCTTCAGCTCCAGTTCCAGTGTATCCATGCCTTCTTTGGGCCTTGGTAGGCACATACACATATGTACACATACACGCATTTACATATAGAAAAGCAAAATAAATCTTTTGAGAAAAACACAAGCTAAGTCAGCAGAGCCAGCGGGACACTGTGTGTTATTTTTTTTTCTTTTCTTTTCTTTTTTTATTATTATCAAATCATAATTTTTACTTTTTAACACAGGGGTTATAAACACAAAAATGCAGGATGTGGGGAAGGGGATGACACAGGAGCATAGGTGTTCAGGGGGAGTACAGATATCTTTCAGAACAGGGTATCAGCTGGGTGAAGGTTCAGGGGTCAGGTCACCATGACTCTGTCTATGATTCACTTGTCCTTATCTAAGTTGGTACTATCTGCCAAAGCCGCCTATTTACAAGGTCTATGACTACTCAGGCTGGTAGATTTCCACAAAAGCTGCCTGTTTACAATAGTTTATAGACATCTGTTTCAGTGTTTTTCCATAGAGACTCAAAACTGTGTTAGCAGACATGTATGTCAGGCCTATTGCTGATTTTAGGCTTATGGCTGATTTTAGGCCTTCAGTGTATAAACAGGGCTGCCCCTACATCTCCTTCCTTCTCCAAGTATAGAAGGACCGTGGCGATTCTAATCTTGCCAAGGCAGGGATAGAGGCCTGACCTCCAGTAATTAAAGGGGACCTTGTAATGGCTCCGGTCCTCCTGTCGCTGTTAGCTTCTGACAATCCATTTTCTTGTTCTCAGAAATACTTTGAATTATAAAACATTATTGTGGTTTTTGTTAGTATGCTGGGTAAAATAATTTTTATTGATTTCATTTTAAACTTCAAAGTTTGTAGCGAGTTAAAATGTCCTCCAACATAATATAGGTCATATTTATTTTCATATTGTAAAATGCTAGTTAATCTGTTGAACATTTTTAAAAACTGGATTCCTTTTTGAGAATTTCATATATGAGCACTGTATTTACATAATTTTTCCCTTTCTCTCCTTCCTCCTACTCTTCCCAACCCCCCATACTTTTTAAATACATCTTATTACCTAATTATTGTTCATATATGTATGTATATATGTATACATGTATAAGTATATATGTATATACAAATACTGATAAAGTGTTTTGAGTTAAAAAAAAGAAAGAAAAACACGAACTATCGATACAGTAAGATATCATAAATAAAAATTACAACACATTAAAGAAAATATTCACATCATATATGAGACAAAGAAAAATTAAAATAAGCCAGCCATGGTAGTCTCGGCACTCAGCCATTTATAGTTTCAGTACTCAGGGGCTGAGACAGGAGGATTGTTATGAGTCTAAAGCCATAAAGCCAGCAGGGTTATAGAATGAGGTCTAGAAAGACAGACAGACAGACAGACAAGAAGGAAGGAAGGAAGGAAGGAAGGAAGGAAGGAAGGAAGGAAGGAAGGAAGAAAGAAAGAGCTCTAGGAACACAGTATCTCAATTAAATTATTGTGGCTATTTTGAATCTGCTTATTGTGTAGACTTGTATGCATGCTCCCTTGTGTAAATAGATATAAAGAGTTACAATAATTCTGAGTAGCATCCTGCTTAGTGCATATCTAAACAACACTGCTGACGTGCCTGCTGCAAGACATTTTCTCCTGAAGAAAGTCCACACCTTAATCAAATTTAAGAAATCCTACAAGAGACCAAACAAGTTTGTAAAACAGCCACCATTAAAATCTTCCTGAATCATTAACGAGTTGCTGTTCTTTGTGCTTTTAAGTTCTGATGTCTGTCTACATGTTTGCTTTTCAGAATGCCTGCCAGATTCTTCTGGACCGTCTTCAACCCATCATCAGGAAAAACCCTAAAGGAAAATGGGAGGAATGGGTGAGTGTTCTCTTTACTACCCCAGCCAGGAAAAAGCAATGTCATATGCCAGCACACACACACACACACACACACACACACACACACACACACACGCATGCATGCACATGCACACACTCGTAGGACAAACATGCACACACACACACATGCACACACTTGCAACACAAACATGTACACATACACACATATGCACGCATTTATGCACACAAGTAAAATTCCTAAATGCATGCACTGGTGGGCAGCACTCATCCAAGAGCTTAGTGTTTTCTTCTACTTTTTCAAACTGATAAGAGGTGTATGTTCACTGAGATCTGACATCATTTCTGAGCCAGTACTTCCACACAGCATGAGAGTGGTACATGTTCTAAAGTATAACTGGCCTGAGGATGCTCCCCTGTGCTGCATGGCCGGCTATAGGACAGGTCCTGTATAATGCAGAGTCCCCTTACTAATTTGAGAGAACAGCACTGTGAAAAGTCATAAAGTAGCCATGTGGTGTGACCCAGCTCTGTGAGAGGCCCAGAGTACAGCCAGCATCACACCAAGCCCCTCCACCACAAAGCATGCTCTGTGTTGTAAGTCTTTCAAGGAGTAAATATGAACACAGACCTTGGTACAAGCAAGAAGAAAGCCCAGCATGGAAGGTACTTTTATTACTTTCCATAAACTTCTATTTCTTTGAAACAAATCATCTTTTTCAGGTTAAAAAGGCCTTTGAAGAATCCATCAGTCTCTCAGCCACTGGATATTTCAAGTAAGTGGGTTTTGCTCTTTTGGCTTGCATTGTGCAGTAGTCGTGTTTAACTGGTGTTAATTCACAGTCAGAGGATCCTTTCAGTGGGAAAGGAAGCGAGGGACAGAACAGGGAAAACAGTGCAGAAGCTCCTCGGCCAGTAGCCATTGCCTGACAAGACGCTCAATAGTTACAGGGCTTCATCCTACAAACCTTCAGCCCAGCCCTGCACATGCACGGTGGAGGCCAGGGTCAGCCACCAGGACATTTATCCCTTTCCGAGTCTGCTGAGGTTTTCCTGAGGACCCATTCTTACAGTCTCTCAAGGGAGAAGGGGAGCAGACCCCCAAATATAGGGTAGGATGCTGCCTGCAGCCCACCTTCCCTGTCATCTCCTGACTGCTTCAGCCATGTCATGACGAGCCTACTGAAGGAAAGGTGACATTCCTTCCACTCTTCCTTCTTTTCTCAGAGGCTACCAGACAAACATGGACTGGGAGAAGGAGAGAGGTGACCCTTATCCGTACTATGTGTACGGCGCAGCCTGCTCGGAGGTTGAAGTGGACTGCCTGACTGGGGCTCACAAGGTACAGTGATGCTTGCAAGCCCCACCTTCACAGATGCAAACAAACACTGAAGTGTTCTCTGTAAATAGCAACCAACTTGACCTGCCAGCAAAAGACTCGGGGACAGATAAATAATCTTTGGGTTTGGTTGTTTTAAAAAAAATAATAAAAATAAAATAATAAAGCATTTAAGTGAATGACATTGTCCATTTTATGTTTACTCCCTCTGTGCAGCTCCTGAGGACTGACATCTTCATGGATGCTGCCTTCAGCATTAACCCCGCCCTGGATATCGGACAGGTATGGGATTTCAGGCCATACCCAAAGGGACTTTTGTCAATCTCATTTATAGAAAGACTGTGAGTCTGAGGTCTGCCTTGGCTACAGAGCAAAACTGTATCTGAAAAGATAGAGGAGGGGGAGGAGAGAGGAAGAAAAAAGGAAAGGAAGAACAGAGAGAGGAGGGAGGGAGAGAGGGAGGAAAGGGGAGGAAGGGGATGACTGAAGAAAAGAACAAATGATGGAATGAGGGAAGGGACTTCAGGAAGGTGGCCACTGTCCCTGTGGAACTTGAAAGGTGAGTAAGAGTTTCCAGGCAGAGGTGAGAATAATCAGAGGAAAACACCTGTACAGACTTAGAGATGAGAAGGGACAGGTTAGATTTGGAACAGTGACGAGGCAAGTGTCAGACATGTGAAGTCCCAAGTGAAGCAGGCAAGATGGCAGCACCAGAACAGGTCTCAAGAACACTGGGGAGACCCTGCCACAGGGCATCTGAGAATGGCTTACTGCACCTCAGAGCTTGGCTTTCATTCCCACTAGAATATCTATTCAGCCAGTATTATAGACTTCTCACCCACAAAACTGTGCCCACAGGTTGAGGGAGCCTTTATCCAAGGCATGGGATTCTACACCACAGAGGAGCTGAAATACTCCCCAAAAGGTGTGCTCCATTCTCGGGGTCCAGATGACTACAAAATCCCCACTGTCACTGAGATACCAGAGGAGTTCTACGTCACTCTAGTGCGCTCTCGAAACCCCATAGCCATCTACTCATCCAAGGTAAGAATTTGCGACTTCTCTGTCAGTTGGTAGGGAACAAATCAGTTGGTCCCTAACAAAAAAATATCATGACTGGGTAGCTGAAGGAGAGCCTTGTGTCCCACGTGGGCCTGGTCTCTGAAAGTCCCCGGATGACACACTTGTAGGCTTGGTTTCTTTGGCTTACTGGTGTTCACCTGTACCCACTATGTCCTTGTCACACTGGACAAGGGCCTAACTGAAACCTAGATGAAGGGCCTCATCTTAACCTAATCACCTCATAAAGACTCCATCTCCAAATGTAGCCACACCCCTACAAACTAACAAGTTGGCCCCCTCAACACATGCTTACAGAGAGACAGAAGTTAGCCCATAACAGCCCCCTCTGATCATGAAGCATGAATTTGCTTTCTCCTCCGAATTGTAAATCCCCAGAGGCCGAGTGGTGCTTCTCACAAACTCCAGAAACCCAAGTAGAGTCTTCACTCCAGAGTATAAAACAAAGCAAAATCCAGTGAGGTGTTGGGAGGAGTCTCTGGGTGTCTTGTTCCACTAGGCTGCAAAGCGTAGCAACTCAGAGTTTTCCTTCTCCAGCCTTCAACCCTCCCCTGGACTTGCCCCCTCCTGCAGGCTCCTCCATACCTGTCCAAGCAAGGCTGGGGTTTCAGCAAGCACCACACCAGCACTTCTTGAGGTGTTGGCTCCATGCTTTCTGGAGCACACAGCCTTTGACTAGCCAGTATCTCCAACGCCAGGGCACTCCAGCCCCTCTTCTTACCTCTGTAGACATACTCACACATGTGGCTTATCCACATGTACGTACACATAAATTATTTTTTAAAAACTAACTGGTGAATCTCGAGGCACGTAATTCCTCATGCTCTTCATTCAAACACACCCGACAGGCGCCAAGGAGGCCACATGAGGACAGGCAACTGCTTCACTATCAACTATGGCCATTCTGTTTGGGTTTTAAGTTAAAGGCAAACAATCTAGGGTCCGGGTTGCTCAGTGGTAGAGCACTTGCACAGCATACATGAGGCTTTCAGTTCTGGCTCCAACACTGCAAAATTAACTAAAATGTAACTAAAAGCACCCTAGAAGGCACTGAGGACATGGTCTTCAGGACATGACTTGGGTGGGAAAACAATGGATGCTTTTAGCTGCCTGCTGCCCTAGGTATTCTCACCAGGTACTCTCATAAAAACTCTACTCACAAATTACTCTGAGGGGGATCAAGTTCCAGCTACTTGGATACACTCCTTCTGAGGAGTGATGAAGCCAGAGAAGGTGTGTGTACATGCATGTGTGCCTGCGTGTCCGTGTGCATGCGTGCCCCTAATCACCTTTGTGTGTGAGATTGACCCTAAAGAGCTTTGCTCTCCTAACAACCTTTACGCTTTTCTCAGGGACTGGGTGAGGCTGGAATGTTCCTGGGGTCCTCCGTTTTATTTGCCATATATGATGCAGTGACCACTGCCCGAAAAGAGAGAGGGCTGAGTGACATCTTCCCCTTGAATAGCCCAGCAACACCTGAAGTGATTCGCATGGCTTGTGTGGATCAGTTTACTGACATGGTAAGGGAAGTCCCTACTGTCATCACCCCCTTTATGGACTTTAATGTTCTTGACTTGGATATTGTAACCATGACAACATTGCAGGTCATGTCCATCTTTTTCTATGAAAAGTCTCCTTTTGCCTCCACTCACCGCTTCCTACATGCCTCCAAACATCTACAAATGTTGGCTTAATTATTTCAGACTCTAAAGGAACAGCCCGCTAATAGCAAAGGGACATGGTAGATTGCCTGCTTAAATATTTTATCAAAATGCAATTGATGTGGACTTTTGATTGCCTCATTTACAAGATCTCTGGCCTGCTCAATTATGCAGAAAGTATCTGTTATGCAAACTAATAGAAGTAATTGAAATGAAACTGTCAGGTCTCTGGGCACGCCTCTCCATGCGTTGCTATCACACACTATATAGAATACTGTTCTGCTGCAAAAATTACACCAAGAGCTGTCCCAGAAACCATCTCTCCAAGGCACTGCCTCCTGCCACCCACATGAATCATGGGTATAAAGCCCAATAATATGTAAGGCCTTGAGGTTACCGTGCTGCTCAGTGGCTCTAGGTCATCCCAAACATAAGAAGTTTATCAGGGTAAGAGCTGGAGTGTAGCATTCAAGAGACCCTGTATTCCATCCCTGACAACAAACCAAAACAGGACAGGATCCAAGCATGGTGACATACACCTGTAATCCCAGCACTTTGGAAGCTGAGACAGGAAGACCACAAATTCAAGACCAGCCTAAGCTGGGCAGAAATACACCCCATCTCAAACAGCAGAAGCACATCTGTATGAGCTGTGTATTGTGATAAGTGTGTGACTAAATGATTGAAATAGACACAGAAATTGTAAAACTAATAAAAAGAAAAATTGATATCAACTTGTTCTATTTTTAAATGCCTTCGGATAATAATGGTTCTTTGTGGAATAACATTTCGTTAACAAAAGTCTTTTATTTTTTTATCTTTTTTAGATTCCCAGAGATGACCCTTCAACATTCACACCTTGGTCCATCCATGTGTCTTAATCTCATGTCTTTAAGAAAAAGAAAGACCACACAGCTGACTCAAACTAGCCCCAAATCAGAGCAGCATATGGGTTGACTAGAATTTATCAAACATGATTTTACTGTTTTTAATTATTCCCTGTGATTGGGTTATTGTGTGATTGCATGTTAAGATACAGATTTTTACCAAATTGTGTGACAAAACTTAGAATTGGAAATTCCGACTTAGTTTCATTATCCTGAAAATCTGCATCGTGGTGAGTTTTTAAACCTGGCTAACCTGGGGTAGCTCAGGAGGGACTCCTTGTGTTCTGTTTCAAGCACCTATGCTTGAAACCCAACAGAACTGTCTATCCCAAAACTTTCTCTAGACTGGAATCTCCCAAAATCAGCACACCTGGAAAACCCACTTTACAGAGCCTGCCACTTCCTGTGGTACAGACAGTATCACAAGAGCAAGCAGTAAGCTCTCGGGGAATCTGGAAGTGGAGCTGGAGAGAGGTTCAAATACAGCTTGTCTCCAAAGATGTGTGCTGGAAACTTGGCTCCCAGGGTGGTGGTGCTGAAACTGTAAGAGGTGGAACCTATTGAGAGGACATTTGTGAGGGGATCAATGGTGATAGGAAGGAATGGACTAGTTCCCCAAAGTCTGCCCCTCCCCATCTCTCACTTTCTCTCTGCCAGTGTGAGCCATTGCATTTCTAGAGTGTGATGCCATCTACTGTGACAGAAAGGAGGCTCTCACCAGATGGGCAGTCTTGTGATCTGGCCTCTAAACTATGAGCCAAAATAAACCTCTTTTCTTCACAAAGTACTAAGCCTCTGGTGTTTTGTTATAACAACATAAAACAGATTTAAAGCACCATCCAAAGTTTCCAGATGACACCCCTCCTCCACTGTGAACTGGGTACGTGATACAATCTTCCTCTCCTAGGCAACCACACTGAGCAAAGCATCAGTCCAGGGCCACTCTCGTGTTTGGCTTTGGCTTAATGGCTGAAGATAAAATCACAACCACTTCTTTTTGCCACCAAAGTAACACAAAAGTCACAAAGTTCCTTTCTCTTTTGGTTTCGTTCTACCTATCTTACATTGATTTTCCCAAGGAAATGCAGCCTAGAGCCTCTCTTGGGAAGGTTAAAAGCAGAAATAGACAAACTGACTCACTGTCAAGGATCTGTGTGCTCAGGGCTAAGGCTCCTCTTTATCTAAACTCTGTAGACATGAAGGGCTATAGCTGAGTGGTGGAAGAACAAACTCAAAGCAACTTTAACAGATTTGAGACCAGATTAAAAGGACAGGCTGCTGGCTGGAGAGGTGGCTCAGAGGGCAAGAGTGTTTGCTGTACACATAGTAAAACCGAGATCCTGGGCACCCACAAAGAAAGCTAGCAGGGGCTCATGCTACCCAGTGCTGTGGAAGGTAGAGAATGGCTAGGGCTTGCTGGTTGCTCTAGGTTCAGTGAGAAGGCCTGTCTTAAAGAAATAGGTGGAGAGGATTAGAACAGGGCACCCAGTATACTACTCTGGCCTCCATCAATGAACACACACACCTCTTAGGATTTCAACACTACTGCCCTGGTAGTCAAGCTTCTAACACACACTTTGGGAGAAAAGCTGTATTCTAACCAGAACAGATGGGGGAGCAGGACTCTCTGTACTGTTGGGGACTTGCTCTCAGCCACTCCAAGAGTCCAGGGTGGGCTCATCTCTCCAGCTCCACATCCAGATTCCCTGAGTATACCACACTAGCACCAGAATAAGGAGCAGAGACTAGCGACTAGCAGGAGAAAGGCTCATTTATTACTGTGTCCTACCCCAAAGTGAGGGTGAAAATGTGTGCCTTTAAGTGTTTAATTTAATCTTTTAATTCCCCCTCCCCCAATAATCTACATTTCCTGGAACCTAGCCCACAAACTCATTATGTCAGGACAATTTAAAAAGTAGTCTCCCTGCATAACATACATTAGGCACGGAACATAGAAGTCAGGCTGGGCTGGAATGGAAACTCGTGAGGTGTGCCTACTAATGCAATCGTGGCAAGTCTATTATAAGGATGACAACTTCCTGATTGGATTTCAGGCACAGTCCACATAGACTAATTCATGTACGGTACTGTAAACCCAGCCAAAAGCCCATAGCTGGGGTGGGGGTGGGGGCATCTGCTTAGCAGGGAAGCTGCTGCTCCTGCTTTACATGGACACGATGAGCCTGTCGAGTCTCTTCTGCACGGTTGTGTTTCTGTCCACACTCCAGCACTGCTCTTAGAAGCGTCTTTTTACAGTGGGCAGACGCTAGAGCAACTCCTAATGGGTCAACTGAGAAGACCAGGTGACTGTTAAATGCAAATAAATAGGACACCTCTGTCACTTGGCCCCGTCACAGGAAGGGTTCCAGAAGAAGACATGTAGAGAACACAGCAGCTGAAAAAAAAAATGGGGGAGCGAAGCACACACCGCTGAGTTCTGGGTATTGCACCAATGGGCTCTCCTCACCAGTGCCTGTCAGCAATGTTGCCCTCGGGCTCCACAGTTGAGTACAGCTGTGATAATCCTTCCCCAGTAACCCTACACAGCCCATCCTGAGAACTAGCCATTAAGGAAGAAGCTTCCATTCCCACCCAGTTCGATTTCCTCTGTGTTCTGTACAGGATCAGCCCTCAGCATCCTGTCAGGAGAGAGCTCATGAAGTGAGACTCCTCCCTGAGAGTTATATGTAAGTACACAAATGTCATCATGAAACCCATAATTAACATAGTGAACCTGCTAATGATTACTTGTATGCAGCAGAAGTGACGATGCTTCTGTTATAATGGTTACAATTTTCTAATTGTTCCTTCATATATGTTGTACTACTTTATATTGTAGCACACATGATTTAAACTCGACATACTATAGATTATACATTTTACACTGTTTTCCTGGTTCTTGTCATTTTAGCCTGTTAGTTTGAGCTATGAGTCATTACATTTGCTCTTTCGTTAATTTGGAAATTTAATTATATCTCTGATTCTTCATTTCTACTTACCTATGAGCAAATACATATCCTCTACTGATGTTTAGAAGAAGGCTACCAAACACTGTCACCTTCCTGGACTCGTGCTATGTCTGTCTCCATATTTCCACCTGTGGCCCCGACAAGAAAATACTTTAGTGTCTCATTTACTCCTTCCCTCACCCCAGAACCCCAA
This sequence comes from Arvicanthis niloticus, assembly GCF_011762505.2. Lineage (NCBI taxonomy): Eukaryota > Metazoa > Chordata > Mammalia > Rodentia > Muridae > Arvicanthis > Arvicanthis niloticus. Next base: position 124,273,205 of record NC_047660.1, on the reverse strand, counting down.
CTCCTTAAACTTCTATAGTTGTTTCCCTTCTGGACCATTCTAAAGTTTCACTTACTATACAGCTCTTGGGAGAACTGTATCACACATTCTTAAAAACCTGGCCCTTATCATTTTAGACTACTTCTTCTCTTAGTTTCTTAATTAGGGTTGATTTTTGTTTGGTTATACACACACACACATACAAAGACTAGTCACTAGGTGATGCTTTTACACCCTTTAATACGGTTCTCCTTACCTCTCAGTCTCAGAAAATGCAGATCTACTGCCCTCTAGTGCTCAGTGTTAGGCAAGTTCTTGGTGTCAAGATTTTATTTCCTTAGCTTCAGAAGGAAACCTTACTTGCTGGGTGGGGACTTCACAGAGTGCTTGCCTACCTAGCTGGCTTGAAACCCTGAGTTCAATCCCCTGCACTGTATAAACCCAGTATGGTGGTGAACATCTGTAATTCCGGCATTCATGAGGGAAGGCAGGAGAGTCAGGAGTTCAAAGTCATCCTTCACATAGCAAACTTGAGGCCAACCTGGGATACAGGAAACCCTGGGGGGGGGGGGGATAAAGAGGGGCAAATTCTTAGAACCTTATAGAACAGCCCACTCATCTTTGGGTTTGAAAGTGGCCTTTGGACTTTTATCTCCAACCCAGCCTGTAAATTGGGAACATTTGAATCTCTAGAGTGAAATCACTCTTCTTCTCGGGGGAACAAGATAACTACATTTCAGTGAGGCACAGCTAATTTAAATTAGCCAGTTTGTTGGTTAGATTTAAGTCCTATTCAGTTCTGGTAAGTACTTAGAAATTGCTTTAAAAATAAAATTAAAAAGGATAAACTTCTCATTTAGGCCCGTAGGCAATGAAAAGCATAGTGGGCTATGGTCATGGCATAGGAGGGATGGTTGGGGGCTGTAAGGGGAGTCCTCTCCCCCTTCGCCTGAGAGGACTCACATGGCCAGGGTCATATTTACTTATAACTCACTCTGTGCTCCTAGAAGATCTGCTCTCCCTTTTCCATTTCATTAACGGATCTCACTGTCCACGGCTGCTTGGTAGGTCAGTTAGTACCTATGAAATGGGACACTCTGTAATCCAGGTTCACAGGAGGCTGAAGCAAATGTGAGGGGGGAACAGGAGATCAAAGAAAAACAAGGAGTGACTTTTAAATCTAAGAAGTAGGAAGTTTGGCTCTGTTCCAAGAGAACAGAGAGAGCCTGAAATGACTGGAGAGACAGGATGGGGTCGGGGGGTCTGGCTATCACATCTCACATTGGCCACTGAGTGGTTAGTGCTCCGAGTCCCCTAGGATGACACTTCACCCCCTCCCTTGGAGCTCTCCATCAGGGAGATGAAGCCTCCAGCAGCTGGCAGCCAGTCATGGCTCCCATTTTTCACAAGGGAGCAGAAAGAGGCAAGAAATTCCACAACTTCCATCCAAGGGAGGGGAACCCATGTCTTACTGCCCATAATGAAGACAGACTGTGAGTCTGACCATAACCAGGAACCCCCAAAGATGTCACCTGGATCTCATCTGATCTCCCCTTGAGTCCTCGGTATTTTAAGCTGATTTGTGGGGTGGGTGTCAGGGGACAAGAACACATGAAAAACCTGGGAGGAATGAGGAAGTACACCCAGTGTGGGAGACTGCTGCTTTGGAAGCATATAGAGAAACAGGAGGGGAGAAGCATCCATGGTGGGACCTTACCTCATGGCCCTACATGAGGGCAGCACAGGCTAATGCCAGAGGCTCTGCACTTCTCTCTACATTTGTGGAGCAGTCAGTCACATACCCCAGAGACCCAGTTGCTGAAAAAAACAACAACAACTAAACTTGTATGGAGTATCCACCACTTCAAAAAGCACCTGACTGGGCCCCTTGGGATCCTACACTCAGTTGTCGACAGCACAAGTGGTCCAAGGCTGTGTCACTGCCTCCATTTTGGTCAGGAGCCTGAGCACCCAGCTTTGCTAGGCTGCTTTGCCCTCTTCCTCTAAATATGAGCAGAGATCTCCCTGACTAAGGACATTTAATGATCAACCCAAGATCTCAAGGTTCTAAAAGCATATGCAATTGCTCTGTTTGTCTGTGCCCCAACTCCAGGCTTTACCTCCCACTTTTTGTTTGGTTTTCTTATACGAAATCTTGGGGATTGAACGAAGAGCCTCGAGCATGTTGGGCAGGTACTCCACCACTGACCTACATTCCCTAGCCCTAAATCTGGATTTTAAAGAGTTCAAAATAAGCCAGTATTTTTCCACTTACATCAGCAAGCAAGATATGTTACTCCCCACACCCAAATGGAAGATTCATTTACTGGGGAAGGCTATGTGATTTCTAACATTAATTTCATTATTGACTGACAAGATGTGTTAGTCAGCTTTCCGTTACGATGAGAAAATATCTGAGAAAAATACCCATAAGAAGGTCAGATCCATTTCAGATGTTTCGGTCACTTGACATTTGCTTCCATGTTGGTGAAGCAGGGCATTATGGGATGGAAACATGGCACAGAAAGCTGCTGATGGTGGCCAGGAAGCATAGAGGAATAAAGTAGGGATGAGTATGAGTAAGCAAGAGAGGAGAGGTAGAGGAGGGAGAAGGGAAGAGAGAGGGGAGGAAGGGGGAGAGGTGGGAAGAGGGAGACTAGGGGTGAGATGCATACATCAGAGGCATGTCTCCAGCAATCTGCTTTCTCCAATAGGTCACACCTCCTAATAGCTTAGCTACTTGCATCTCCATTTAGCTATGAACTCATCAATGAGTTAACCCTTTCACGAAGTTAGTGCTGTTATGATTCCCAATCACCTCAATAATTACCATATAGGGGAACCAAGATGAAAACACATGAGCTGTAGGGGACATGTCATAGCCAAAATAGAACATAGGATTCTTTGATGTAAATCACAGGACCATTTTAATAGCACATATTCAAGTACCAGAGTCAACAGAGATAAAGTTTCATTCATCAATTAGGATAATCTATTTAAAAGTGAGGAAGTTTAGGTCTAGGATGTAATTCAGTGGCAAAGCACCTGCCTCACATGTATGAGGTACTGAGTTCAGTCCTCAGCAAAACACACACACACAAACACACACACACACATACAATCTTCCTTTAGAGCACTGGTTCTCAACTTGGGGGTCACATATCAGATACCCTGCATACCAGATATTTACATTATGATTTATAACAGCAAAATCACAATTATAAAATAGCAATGAAATTACTTTATGGTTGGGGTCAATACAATATGAGGAATTATTTTAAAGTTTTCACCATTAAGAAGGTTAGAAATCACTACTTTAGAGAATTAAAGTACATATTACTGAAGATGCAACATACTTTTTTAAATTTTTTATTGAATATTTTATTTACATTTCAGATGCCATCCCCTTTCCCCATTTCTCCTCCCTAGAAAAACCCTATCCCATCCCCCCTTCTCCTTTTTGCTTTTATACAATTTTTTTAATGTTAATCAAAGGCTTTATAAGTTTGGTAATGCTCAATATCAAGATGCCCATACAATCAGAAGTGTAACCCAATACCCAACCTAGATATATCAACTATCTTTGACTGGCGGAGACACATGAACATCCGCCTCCATGTCCCCCCCCACACACACTTCTTGTCACCTAACTCCTCCTCTCCTTACTCCTCCTCTTCCTCTCCTTACTCCTCCAACCTTAGCTCCTCCTACATATCACCCTTCCTGTTAAAATAAAACTTTTCTCTCAAAATAAAATTAGAGCATAACTATACCAATTTGTGTCAGTAAGGTACAAGATAGTCCTAATACCCAGTCCATTATTTTGTTGACTAACCAGAACCTCTGTCATCTCTCCTAACTAAAAGACTTAGTTCTGAACCTGGCTTTTTTTCTTGGCTTTAGAATGAATGTCAGCTGAAAACCATCCTCTCAAATCTTTTCTCTCAAAGTAAATAGCCAGGATTGGCTATGAGACTATAAGTTTTCAACCCCATCAGAAATCCAGAATGACTGAGTTAAATGAAATTATGGGAAGCACAAAGCATAGCTTCTAAAACTTAGCCAATTTATAGAGACTGCTGAACACCTGGACAGTCCCTATACTACAGAACGTTGGAGCATCTGATCTTCAGCCTTCTGGCCCAGGATCATCTGACAGACCTAGTGATGCAGAATTATTAAGGGCTGATTACTCTGTCATGGCAGATATAATCAGTCAACTATTCCCCAAGTGACACAACATACCTTTGTCATAAGACATAAAAAAGTCAAACTCAAACTGACTTGAAAACTTCCCCCTGCTGGCTAGTTTCCATCGTGCCAGAAGGTGTCATACAGGTTTCTGAGCAAAAGATGTAAGTCATCAATGGAATTACACATTAGTGAACCTTGAACATTGCATTACTGACCTGCCAGGCAAGATGTGTTATGAGTATAATAGAAGGAAGAAGGTTATGGAGGTAACCAATCAGAGGCCTTTTCCACATTCTTGCTTTCCACCTTGATGAAAAGAAGGGCCATTCCTTCCTCTCATGTCCCCTCTTCCTCTCTCGGTCTGGGAAAGCCTGCCTCCTCCTCTTTTCCCAGAGATTGGCTTCTTGTTGTTTTCATTAGCCAATCAATTCCCCTACACACAGTCACCTTGTGAAGGATCTAGGACAGCGTGGCCCAGAGGGCTGTTCAATTTTGTCAGGAGCAGCCAAGATGGAACATAGAATAAGTAAGTAATAACTCGGGATTAACAGCATGGAGGTTAGGCAGTGGCCCAGCTATTGTGCTGATTAAGCATATTAAAATATAAAGGCTGTGTTTGTGTGTGTGTGTGTGTGTGTGTGTGTGTGTGTGTGTGTGTGTGTCTTTCATTTGGGACATAAACCTTGGGTCAAGTAGTGAAACTGCCACAGGAATTTATTTATTGATATTTATGTCTACATGTGTTTATATGGTGGATTACATTGATAGATTTTTTTGTATGTTGAACTATCACTGCATCTCTGGGATGGTGTCTACTTGATCATGGTGGATGAGTTTTTTGATATGCTCTTGTATTTGGTTTGCAATTATTTTATTGAGTATTTTTCCATCAATGTTCACAAGGGAAATTGGTTTGTAATTCCTTTTCTTTGTTGAGTCTTTGTGTGGTTTTGGTATCAGGGTAACTATAACCTCATAAAATGATTTTGGCAATGTTTCTTCTGTTTCTATCTAGTGGAATAATTTGAGGAGTATTGGCATTAGCTCTTCTTTGACAGTCTGATAGAATTCTGTGCTAAAACTATCCGGCCCTGGGCTTTTTTGTTGTTGTTAGGAGATTTTTAATGACTGCCTCTATTTCCTTAGAGATTATAGGACTATTTAGATCGATAAACATAAATACTTAGAAGTCAGTTTGACAGCATATTAATTTAGTAAGGTAACAGTAGTAGGTTCCCCCTAGGGCCTATGATATCCAGAGCCATGGCCCTTTGACCAGGTTGGCCCTTCTTTCCATCAAGGTGGAAAGCAAGAATATGCAGGATGTAGACCGGGAATTATTAGACCCTGTGGAGACCTCCACACTGGAAGAATTTCCTATATAGAATAGTTGATGAGTTTAGGACGACAGATTCTGCACCCAACGATTGTGTTATCTGTTAATTTTAAACTAAGATTGCCTGGTGTTTTCCATTCATGGTGACTCAGGTGGGCAGGAAGGAAAAAACAATCGCGTCAGAATTTGGCCAGGCTTTGGAACAGGAAGATTGGGCAAAGGACCGAGCTCTAGAGGAGAGGTAACCACAATAGAGCGCAGACTGGTAAGAGCAAGCTGCAGGACGGTGGACTGGCAAAAGCGGGATCTCAAAGCTCTGGAGAGACAGAGTCAGCGTTTGTGGGAGAGGCGTTGGCCAGGAGAAACACATCTGCAGTCACCATCTCAGGCCATTGCACCAGGCTAGGAACAAACAGAGACCACAGTTGCTGGTGCCTAGCTAGATTTAGCCTGTTTTTTTAAAACTATACAACTATGCCTCTCTGTCCTGCACTCTTCTCAGGCATGGTGTCTCTCCTCTCCTCCACACTCTCCCAGCATGGTGGATCTCCCTTTTCCCTTCTCCTCCCAGTCCTAAGCCCAGGAATTCCTAAAATCCCACCTCTGTCTGTCCTCTCCAGCTATTGGCTGTTACCAATCAGAACTAACTGGGAGCAGGTTCCCAGAAGCTACATGCAGCCAGTCTTATGTAAACTGTTTTGAGGGGAACATAATTAGCATTAGAATACAAGCAGCTACATTTCTTCCTTTTGTCCAATTTTAAAAAAGGCTCTTTTCCCTCAGATATACATTGAATATAATTATGACAATTGTGTAAATTATAAAGTATGATACATATTTATAACATCCAGTCCATCATATATGGCAATTTAGATAAAGTATTCTATCATCTACCCTAATTTAGAGTTTACAATTCTGTACCTGAATTATGTTTGATTTTAACTTGAATTACCATCTGAAAACCATCCTTTCACATCTAGAACACCTTTAATGCTAAACAACTTAAGTTCAATTATGAGTCTATAATTGACTAATATAATTCAACCTTGTCAGAGTTCTGAGAAGGAATTAAATGTTACCTGAATATGTAGAAAGCACAAAGACATAGCTTCCAAAACTTACACAATTTATAGAGAAGCTGACTATCTGGACAGTCCCTGATATTCTTTTTAATGTTAGAGCATCTGCCTTCAGCCTTTTGGCCCACAACCATCTGACAGACCTTAAGTGAAGCAGGAATTATGAAGGACTAGCTTACCCTGTCTTGGCAGAGCTTACCAATCGACTATCCTGCATCCATTTGTCCTTTTTTGGACACAATTTTGTCTGTAGACGAAATTAAGGCAATTCTTGCCCAGCAGCTACCTTGCCACACTGGAATGTCTCTATATGGAGGTAATGATACTCAATATCTTCTTTGAAGTGGGATGGGGGTATTGTTAAGAATAGACATGTTTCCTATTCAAAGATCTATTGATAATGAAATGATTTTAAATGTCATATTCTGTGTATCTCTAATGCTTTTGAAGAATATCGATCTATATATAGTATATCTGAACTGTTAAACCTTGAGTACTCTTAGCTATTTACTATTTGAATAATATTGAAAACACTTCATTGTAATTAAATCAGAATCTAATATTATCATGAGTTTATTATCTAATCATTAACTTGTATTACTTAATTATCCTAAACAGTTTCTAATAGCAGCTATTAGAAGGACTGAGTCTAAGCCTTGTGTTCTTAGAGTTACATGAACACAATGCCTCTCTAAGAGTAACAAAATTGATTTTAAATTTTGTGTCAATATACAAAGATTTATGTCAATGAAAACTTTAAACCTGTATCAATATACAAATTCTGTACCAATGTAAGAATGTACTTCAATTCTGTGCAGATTCAATCCAATCCTCATCAAAATTCCAACACAATTCTTTACAGACCTTGAAAGAATAATATTCATCTTTATACAGTAAAAAAAAAAAAAAACCCAAGATACCTAAAACAATTTTATACAATAAAAGAATTTCTGGAGGTATCATCATCCCTGGATACAGGTAGTACTACAGAGCAGTAATAAAAACTGTGGTATTGGCATAAAAACAAACAGGTTGGTCAATGGAACTGAACCAAAGACCCAGCAGTAAAACCACACCCCTATGAACACTTGAGTTTTGACAAAGAAGCCAAAATTATACAATAGAAAACTGCTGGGAGCCAACCTGATTCCATTTTACATTTAGACTCCATTTTAAATAAGAATAGTTTTAACTTTTGTTTTCCCTCAGCTATTTCTGAAAACAGACAGCTAATGGTCACTATGCCCTGAGGAAAGTGGTCGATGCCCTGAGCTAGACAATACATCCCTCAGCCACCAGAGATTCGCCTTGGCCTTGTGCCCAGTTTCTGTGAAGGCCCCCCCAATTGCTTCACCCCCTCCCCTACCTGTATAAAGAGCCTAAGAAAATACAGTTTGTTGGACCTTGATCAGAAAACTTGTCTTGGTCTCGTTCTTTGTGTCTCCTGTCCCTTCCATTCTCTTCCCCTTTCTCTCAGGGTACTCTGTTGAAACCCCCCGCAGGCCAGGGCAGAAAACAAGAAATCATCTTCAACAAATCTTCAACAACAAGCAGGTTTAACTGGATGTAGAAGAATGCAAATAGATCCATATCTATCATTCTGCATAAAACTCAAATCCAAATGGATCAAAGATCTCAACATAAAACCAGATACACTAACCTGATAGAACAGAAAGTGAGGAATAGCCTTGAACTCATTGGCACAGGAGACAACTTTCAGAACAGAACGCTAATGGCTCAGGCACTAAGATCAACAATGAATAAATGGGACTTCATGAAACTGAAAAGCTTCTGTAAGTCAAAGGACATTGTCAAAAGGACAAAACAGCAGCCTAGAAAACAGCCTAGAAAATGGGAAAAGAACTTCACCAACCCCACATCCAACAGTGGACCGATATCCTAAATATATATATATTTTATATATATCCCCAATTAAAAAAAATGGAGTACAGATCTAAATAGAATTCTCAACTGAGGAATCTCTAATGGCCAAGTACTTAAAGAAATGTTCAACATCCTTAGTCATCAGGGAAATGCAGATCAAAACAACCCTGAGATTCCATCTTACACTTGTCAAAATGGCTAAGATCAAACACACAGGGACAGCGCATGCTGGCAAGGATGTGGAACAAGGAGGAAACTTCTCCATTGCTATGGGAGTGCAAACTTGTACTGCTGCTTTGGAAATCAATTTGGCAGTTTTGCAGAAAATTGGGAATATATTTACCTCAAGACCCAGCTATACCATTATTGGGCATATACTCAAAGAATTCTCTATCATACCACAAGGTCACATGTGCCACTATGTTCATAGCAGCTTTATTCATAACAGCCAGAAACTGGAAACAACCTAGATGTCCCTCAATGGGAAAAAATGTGGTACATTTACACAATGGAGTATTAATCAGTTATTAAAAACAATGACCTCATGAAATTTGCAGACAAATGGGTGGAACTAGAGAAAATCACCCTGCATGAGGTAACCCAGACCTAGGAGGACAAACTTGGTCTGTACTCACTGGTAAGTAGATATTCTCTGTAAAGTAAAAGAGAACCATGCTACAATCCAGACCCAAAGAAGCTAAGAAATAAGGAAGACTCAAGGTGGGGCAAGTGAATCTCACTGAGAAGAGGAAATAGAATAGACATCATAGGCAGATGGGAGGGGGACTGGACAGGGAGGGGTGAAGCAGGGGGGATCAAGTGGGGAGAGAACAAAGATAGAAAGTACTGGGAAAGACAAGTGGAATTGGGAGGGGGAGAAATCTCTGGGACAAGCTAGAAACCTAGGGCAATGGGAAAATCACAGGAATCTATGAGGGTGAGTCTCTAGCTAAGACTCCTAGAAATGGGGAATACGGAGTCTAAACAGGCCATCTCCTGTAACCAAGAAAGACTTCCAAGGGAGGGATTAGGACAACAACCCAGCCACAAAACCTTTGACCTCCAATTTGTTCTGTTTACAAGATGTTGCAGGGATAAAGATGGAGCAGAAATTGAGGGAATGGCTAACCAATGACTGGTCCAGCTTGAGACCCATGCTGTGAGAGGGAGCTCACCCCTGACACTGTTAGTGATATTCTGCGACACTCGGAGACATGAGCCTAGCATAACTGTCATCTAAGAGGCTTCACCCAGCAACTGATAGAAACAGATGCAGAGATGAACAGAGAAACATCAGGAGAAGCTTGGGGAATCCAGAGGAAAGTGAGGAGAAAGGATTGTAGGAGCTAGTGGGGTCAAGGAAACCTACAGAATCAATTAACTTTGGCCTATGCAGACTCACAGAGACTGAACTGCCAACCTGGGAGCACGCATGGGCCTGACCTAGGCCCTCTGCACATATGTAACAGTTGTGTCGCTGGGTCTTCACGTGGGACTCCTCACAGCAGGAGCAGGGACTGTAACTCTGTTGCCTGCCTTTGGGACCCTTTCCCCCTTCTGGGTTACCCCATCTAGCCTCAGTGGGAGAAAACACATCTAGTCTTCCTCCAACTTGAGATGCCAAGGCTGGTTGATATCCATGGGAGAGCTCCCCTTTTCTGAAGAGAAAGGGAGGAGGAATTGGTGGGGGGAGGGAAGTTTGGGGAGGAAGGACTGGGACTAGAGGAGGTGGGGAATTGTAGTCGGGAAATTAAGAAGTAAGTTAGGTAAGAAAGGTAAGTAATTAAAAATATTTCTGTCTGTACTCACGGATTATCAGTGCCGTTCCACACCGGACAGCAGTTAAGGCAGAGGCGGTTAACTAGCCTAAGTGCTAAGAGAGAAGTGGCTTGTGGGCGCTCAGCCCTAAATGGGACAACTCCATCAAACCCCTCCCACAAGGCTCAGGGGGCATCTCAGAAACGGTACAGAAATGGAGTCAGATGCTATGAAATGCTGTCCTCTGAACACGACACAGGCTGGTGAACTCATAGCGGTTATGGTAATATGCACAAGACTTATATAATATTAACCCAATAAAACAACTCAATATTCCAGCCCTTCTAAATGGAATCAATGGATTACAAAATTTTTAAAAATTAAGGCTATGTAGGCGGGAAGGCTACTTGCTGAGGGCATAGGTGGGGGGATTGAAAGGGCACCTGGGGTAGAGGTGATCCAGATACATTGTATCCACAAATAAAATTGTCAAAATGAATAAGAAATTAAGATACTTTTTTTAAGTACAGAAAACAAAAAATGTCTGCTTCATCCCACTGTCTTGACTAAGACCTAAGAGAGAAGAAAAAACTCTGCAAACGTCTGCATCTCACCCTCTCACCACAGAGACTTTCACTCATTCTAAGTACACAGTTTCCAAACTGGGCACCAGAGCACCCCGGGGGGCTTGTGGCAGGGGTGCAAACCAGAGCTTCACAGGCCTCCCCTGTGTCTCCAGGCTACAGAGGCACCTTTTCCTCAATCTGTTTACATCCCCAGAGTTCGTGTAAGCAAACCTTTCTTTGCTTGAAAAACACTTCTCTGGAGAATTTAGGTCGGTTTTCAGTTTCCCAGAATTAATACATTTGTTTACCTAATCCACAGTACTTTCATATCACCTGAACCTAATACCTTAATCCAACCTTAGTACACAAAACTGGTTCTCTCCCCTGAATGCTTGTCCTTGGAGGATTTAATGATAATAATATTTTTCGGAGCACGTGTTTTCTGTCGGCCGACAGCTTGAGAGGCTATCATGATTGGCAACCCTTGTGCTCTCGGTAGATACAAGTTGCCCTCACCCAAAGGATGGGTAAGGTGCTGAGCAGTACAGGAACGGTTTTAAACACAGTCCCTCGTTGTTTTCCCCTTAAGTGGGAGTGGCTATAGGAAGGGCCCATGTCAGCTGTCAGCTGTCAGCACAGCCCTCTTCCCAGCCTCCTCCCATTCTCAGTTCTCAGGAATCCACTCCGATTCACCTCTCAGGCTTTCTGTCTCTTCCTCAGGAAGCCTCTCCTGTTTCTAGTGATAAACAGATGGTGGGGTGAACAGCATTAGGGGGCGGGAAAGTCGTTGTCATGAAGACAATGAGAACCTTCTCCTTCATCAGCTTATACTTTTTATAGGCCCTGGGAACACAGTGGAGAACTGAATATTATATCCCTGCCTTCCTGAAGCTTACATTCTAGTGGAAAAAGCAAAAAGAAATGGTACCAGTAACCACATTAAGAAAGCAGTGGGAGAGCCATCGTGTAGACCACACCTTTAATCCCGCACTCCGGATGAAGAGGCAGGCAAGTCTCTGTGAGATGATGATGACGATGACGATGATGGAGGAAGGAAGAGGTAGAGGAGGAATGAATGCCATCCATGAAACCAAGCAGGCTGGCTAGTGACAAGGGTGCTACTTGAGACTGGGTGATCAGGAAAGGCTCAGTCCAGATAACAAAAAGGCACCAGCCAAGCCAACCAAACTCGGAGTGAAGAGATGAGTCAAAACGAATAACATACACCAAGACTCTAGGCCAGAAGAGTTTCAGCATACCCCACAAGCAGGAAAAGGGCCAACATGGCAAAACCATTACAAGGGAGACAGTGAGTGAGGAAACTAGACATTCTGGGGCAAATTCATGGGCTTTCCGTGGCAAGGCTTCCTGTGGCAGGGCTTCCCGTGGCAGACATACGGAGTCTTGCTGAATGGATTGTGGAGCCACTGGAAGATCCTAAGTAGAGAAAAGCCAGCTTTAAACAGAAGGGAGGCATTGAGTACTTGGGCTGGATCAGGAGGATTTCTCCCTCAGAACAAGAGCATCTGAGACCAGCACTAGAAGCGGGCTGTAGAGGCTTAGCACACTGCACTGAGTTTGGGTCTTATCTCCCCAGGCCTCGGGGATCTATCAGGGGGTTTGAAGTCTAACCTGGATGGACTGTCCTAATTCATCACAGAGATCTCCCAATTCCCTCCCAAAACTTACCCAATTTGTTCAGCGATTTCTTAATACATATACTACACGCACACAAACACATCCATGGATCACACAGACTGGGAAGCCTCAAGTCTTTAGAATTGTCAAGGAACATGAGCACTGACAGCCACACTGGATTGGGAGTGTTTTCCAGACTCCATGACAGGAAGCCACATATGGACAGACAAAGAGGAAGGCTCTGGCTTGAGAGCCTCATCACACAGTGAGTGTTGTATCCTAGCATCAGGTTTTTACTCTAATGACGTGATCATGACCTCATGAGGATGCTCTAGAAAAGAGGGGATTCGTCAGCTCTCCCAAAACCAGACACAGAAGCAGCAAGCCTTGGGCATCCCTTTGGCTAAACCATGAAATAGCATGGTTGTATCTGCAGATGCAGTTAGAGGGTTTCAGGCAAGTGCGTTTCTTCTCTGTCATCGGCCTGTCGTACACTTAGCGTTGTCTCAACCCGGAGACCCTGGCTTTGTTCCCAGTTACTTCGAGACAACCAACTAACAGTCTTGCCCAAGCTAGCCTCGGTGTATCTTGAGCAGATCACACTTTTCCAACAGAATGGTTCTGAGCATAGAGAAGAAGCATGAAAGACGTGGAAGGGCAAGTAGTATGACACCCCACACCTTCACCTTACTAGAGCAGACTGAACTCACCTGTATATTTTCCTAGAGGAATCATTTCTCATAAGAATGAAAACCAAGCTGGGAGATTCAGGGGCAGGGTCTTGGGAAGCTTACTGCTAGCTTTCTGCTCAGTCCCTCCGGGACTGGGGCAGGGTGCTGGGTCGAGGCAATGCGCAGAGTGGGTTTAAGCTTAGGTTGTTGTTTGTGGGTTTCACACGATGCTCTCAGATTTCAGAGAAAGCAAGAGAAGAGGTATAGGTTGCATCCTGAGCCAGCTTCAAAGCCAGGGTTGGTGGGAGGTGAGGCATGGGATTAGGAGGCCCTAGACTTTAAAAAGCCAGGAAGCAAGGACTTTTCCGCTCCAAGCTGCCCCTGCTGAGGTTCCAGGCTGCCTGCTTCCACTCAGGGAAAATCCTTTCTCTTCACTTCTGGAGCTGGTATCCAAGCCAAGAGGCCAAACTCACCAGAGCCATGCCTTGCCCAGCCCAGAGCTCGGATGAGCTGGAGTTCTTTGTGAACGGAAGGAAGGTAAGTGACCCGTAGAGTTAGACTTGTAGCTTGCAGCAGGAAACCCCTGGCTCCGGGGCGCTCAGGAATCCTATCTGAGCCTCGCCTTTCCGGGACAAGGGCTCAGGTTAGGAACCCATCTTGACTTCTCTTTTCTCCTCGAAGCCAACAATTGGGTCCTGGCAGTAGTGGGAGGCAGGAACGCCTTGGGATTCTTTGCATACCCTGGGACTCTGGCATACACTCTGGCGTGGCACTTCACGTATAACCTGATACAAACTACTTCACCTCCCTGAGACTCGGAGTCCTGTGACGAGTGCTTCCCACAGCTGTTGTAAAATTGGAGGGAAAGCTGCTTCCGCCAATCGGGCAGGAGCCCCTGAGGCACAACACACAGGAGCAGTACACCCTGTAACACAGTTTGTGTTTCGAACTCCAGAAGTTTTTTTTAGTGGATCTATCTTTGTATTTCCATTTATCAAATCAATTTCTCTACAGCCGTAATTCTCAACCTTCCTAGCACTGGGACCCTTTAATACAGTTCCTCATGTTGTGGTGACCCCCAACCATGAAATTATTTTCATTGATACATTATAACTGTAATGTTGCGACTGTCATGAATCATAAGCATCTGTGTTTTCTGATGGTCTTAGGTGACCCCTGTGAAAGTTATTTGACCTCCAAAGGGGTCATGACCCACAAGTTGAAAAGCCTAGAGGCCCCTCTTTCCCTGGGTTTGAGCCTGTTCTGGAAATACAGAGAGACAAGGTCCGAGTCTCTCAGTTGCTACTTTCACTGATAGCTTCCTTCCTAGCCTTGCCACCTCACACTGGCTGCTTTTAGTGCCCAGGCCCCATCTACCTTTTCAAGAGCACACAGCTTCTCCAGACTCTTGCCACCTCCCCTCCAAGAGCCTCTCAAACCTCTGACCCCACACACTCAATGGGGTGGCAGTCATGTCTACCCTCAGGAGTTGGCCCAAGGAAGCAGCCAGAGCCCACGGGGATCCTCATTTGCCTGCGCATGCTCTCACCTGAGTGCAGCCTCCCCAGGCACCCACCAGACATCCTTCTAGGACATCACTCCAGAGCCGAGTTATTAATAGCTTTCCCATTGACCCAAAAGCCAGAGGGGACCCCCTCCTCCATCAGCCCCAGGTCAAATTATGAGCCCAGAATGACACGGCTGTAGTCAGAACAGAGAATAAATCAAGAGAGAAAGGAGAGAGGGGAACAGAGGTGAGGGGAGAGGAGGGGACAGGAGGAAAGTCTGTGTGGTGGGAATCTGTTAGGTATTTGTATGGGTGGGGTCTGATCATATTCTCGGTAGCTGTTTGTAAAGTGCCTAGTGTGAGAGTAAGGGCATTGAAGGGTAGGTTTTGTTATTATTCCAGTGATGAGGCACCTCTCCTCAGCCCCAGAGAAGGAGTAAGCAGTTCTCACCTTAGAAATATCTTCCTAAAGATTTGTATTTTTTTGAATTATGCAAACGTGTGTGTCTCCCTTCTGAGGAGAAAGGAAGAAGCCAGTGTTGGCCCACTGACGCTTCCTTGCCTGTCACGCAGAAGAAAGGCCAGAGTGCTCACGTGACATCCCAGGGCAAAAGCATGGTAACTATGCTAAGGGATACAAACGGGAAAGAAAACAAGACCGCTCCTGTGTGGCTTTTGGTGTGAACACCCCACTTTCCAGAGGAAGGATGGGGAAATTCGAATAGCCCATTAGATCTACTCTGGGTCCTGAGCAAGGTGTCAAGGCCCATCGGCAGGCCACTCAAACATCAGGGGACCAGCAGCCACCAGAGCCTCTCCAGGACAACAATCACTTTACCCCACCGACTTTCTGTGACAAATTCTAGACCCTAGAGATCAACAAGTGTTCCCTATCAAGTATCCCAGAGATGGCAGAAACGTCCCACCCACCTTTCCTCCCTACAGGACCACCCCACTATCTCCTGAACAAACACATTCCAAGTTTAAAATACTTCCAAAGACTCAGTTGGGAGGTTCCATGAGGCCAGACAACAGAGCAGAAGTGAAAATGCAAAGGAGTGCAGATACTCTTCAAAAGTGAAAAGAGTCCAGAGATGGGGTCCCACAGCAGTGGGCTCCCAGCTTCTGTCACACAGAAGAGCACACTGCTACACTGGCCTTGTGAAGCTCCCACCCTGTAAATAAACACAGTTTCCCCTCAGAGTAGGTCTGATCTGCTCCATCCTACCTCCTACATCAAACAGATGGGGCAGACTGCCACAGACATTCTGCTGAGTCATCCATTCAATCCCATAATCCCTCCTGTTTCCAACGCAGGTGACAGAGAAGAACGTGGACCCAGAAGTCACTCTGCTGGCCTTCCTGAGAAAGAACTGGACCCTTTTGATCACCATGTCTAAACATGCCTTGTAGAACGTATAGAGTGTAAACTGTAGTGGTTGTGAGGGGAGATAGGTCTCTAGCCAGCCCTTTGACCCTTGCCTGCTGTTTGCTTCTGGCTTGCTTAAGAATATCAGATTAATTGGGCTGACGAGAGGAGAAAGTTTCCCAGCATTGCTTATGTGTGATTGGATAGCGTGACATAGAAGCTAAACAAAGAGCTTGAGTTCTGCCAGCCACCGGAGTGTTGTGTCACAGAGGCTTGGGTTGCCTGTGACCTGCCCTCTACAAAACCAGACTCTCAGATTCAGCAATTGGATATGACAATTTCTTCACCTTACGTCTATTTTCTTACGCCAGATTTCCCCCACCATCTTATATGCTGGAATATAGTTCTTCATAATGATAAACGTATTTTAATTAGTAAGCCCAATGAATTGCTCAGGGAAGCCAAAACATAAATAATGAAACCAAAGGACAGGAGTAACGAATTGATGGAATTGCCTCTGAACGAGCTCTGTGTGAAAGCCCATGTGGTTTCTAATTAGCCTCCAATATTTGAAAGTCAAAACATTTTCAATAATCAAGACATCCATTTGTTGTGGCAGGTGGGATGGTAGTCAGCCAGTCACACAGCAGCTGTGCCTACAGCCAGTGTAAACTGTCACTGGTCCCCTCTCTGAAATAAGACTCAAGGACTCAGTTTCTCATCCAGGCTCCTCTTCATTTACATAACCCCTCTGAACCACTGTTGAAATGATGAACCAATAGAACCCAGAGAGAGAGAGAGAGAGAGAGAGAGAGAGAGAGAGAGAGAGAGAGAGAGAGAATGAATCAAGGAGTTGATGAGTTTAAAGCCTTCTTAGCCACAGCTGATCAATCTTATGTGGAAACAGGGAGAGAGATAAGTATAGAGACAGAGCTGAGGCAGAGCCCAGCTGTGGAATTACCTGGATTACAAAGAATGCCTATGGTGGGACCTGAAGGATAAGAGATCTAATGACTTATCACCCCTCTTCAGGTGTAATGCAGCCGGAGGAAGGCTGGGTTATTACAAGCCAAAATTAATAATGTGTTGAGCTGTTAAAAATAGATCTTCTCCCCCAATTACATGATTAGAGCCAGAAGAAGACAAAATAGTACCTTGTAATGAAATAGGGTTTGTCTAAGGAGTTTTGCTTTAAACCCTACAAGATGTCTATAGTGAGCTTGTCTGACAATGTAGGTATTAACTCCTTCTCTGTAAATGGAAACAAGGCAAAATAGAAACAAGCCAGAGTGGGCTAATATATCCAGAGCCATGTAGCTAATCAAATGGCTTCTCAGACAGGGTGTCATCCCACAAAGACTTTCCACACTAGTGACACCCTAGGGAAGCAGCTATCTCTGAGGCAAAATGTCTGCTTTGCATCTTTTCCTTGACTTCTTCCTTTCCAGTACGCCTCACGGGAACTAAGTATGCCTGTGGAGCAGGAGGCTGTGGGGCCTGCACTGTGATGGTGTCACAACATGATCCGGTGTGCAAGAAGACAAGGTAGTCACCCAGGGTCCGGTAGCCAGAAGAAAGGTCTGTCGCTGCCTGGCTTCTATTCCACTATATAACTTAAAAAGACCAGATCTTAGTGTCTCCACATTTTAGATCCCACTGAAAAATCCCCACAAATGCTGTGATCCCTTTACTCTGATAACGTAGACATACTAATTGCCCTCTGTATTTCATTTCTGGGAGACCATGACCTCCCAGGCCTATATGTATTCCAGATGAAGAATCAAGAAAAGCCAACAGTTTATTCCATACTTGAGGGAACTGAAGCTCAAAAAGAAGAGGTGACCTGTTTGAAGTCATATAACCAATAACCTGATGATCAAGCACTTGAACCCATATTTTCTGGCCTGGAAGCTAACGCTCTCTTTGTTCTTGAACTGTGTTACGTGTAATTTTAAACTACTTCCTTTAGCTCTGGGACCAGAGCTTCGAGCCCCTCCTGGCTTTCCTTTTGTTCCTCAGATAGAAGACACACACACAGTTTGTTCCTTGACAACTTGCTTTCTAGGCACAATTGCTGGACGCAGATGTCTTCTGCCTGGAAAAGTGTGCCCTTACCAATTTATTATCTTCATCTTCCCACCTGCCCTAAACTTCGGTGGCTAGTTCCACCTAGACCCTGCCAAACATCCTTGGCTGCAGGCCCCAGCCCTCCCCAAGATCTCACATGATTGCTGCATTCTTCTTCCTCCAAATCATGGCAGAAAAACCTCTCTCTCCTTTCTTGTGTCTCCTTTCCTCCTCCTGGGACCCAGAAGTCCCACCTGTACCTTCTGCCCAGCAATAGCCACCACCACCCCCCCTCCGCCTTCTTTACTGACAAATCAAGAACCAATTGGGGAACAAGACCTTAGCATCAGGACCTCCCTCTACAGAACTGGACCAACCTTGCAGAGCAAGGACCTGGACCATGGTCTCACCCTCTAAGTAAGATTCTACAACTTGAACTTCTTACATATCTATGGTCCAAACCAAGATGACTTCAAAACATAGACTCCCCCACATGGTTAAATGACTTTACTCAGAGAGCTTAAATTAACAAGAAAACATTAATTTAAAGAACTAACACGCTGGCATTAGTATAGGCAAAAGGCAAAAAGCCTTTGCTTGTGATGAGGTCATTGCTCAACGAAGACTAATTCAGCCACCCTTCTGGTGACACGGGTCCTTTTCCACTTGGGGAAAGGAAGTTTAGTGATTAAAAGCTCCTAGGGGATCTATTTGAAGACCGTAAAGATTTTTCCAATGTTCAGGATGTCCAGGGTCACACTAAGGATGCTTTGGCTTGCTCTCATCTGTCACCCCTGCAGTCCCCCCATCTCCCTGCTCCATCAGAGCTACCACCTCTCCAGTCTGTGTCCCCCCTGCCAACCCCCACCTACTCCCAACCCCCTGTCCATCAGAAATGCCCTTCTTAGTTCCTGGCTCTCCACAGGGGCTGAACTGTGTCACTTCACTTGGTTTTCTTTGTATTTCCCACCCAAAGACACTTCTCTGTCATGGCCTGCCTGGTGCCTCTGTGCTCCCTGCATGGGGCTGCTGTCACCACCGTGGAAGGTGTGGGAAGCATGAAGACCAGGCTCCACCCCGTGCAGGTAAGCACACATTCTAATCTTCTCACTTCTGAACTTCACTTTGCCAAAGGCTGTGCAGGTTGTCCCACCTCCACCTTCTGGGTCATGATGTGAGAGCTTTGGATATTCCGGCACTCATTGATCAGGGTGGTAACATCTGATCGGTGATGTACGAGAAAGCTAAAACTCACCATCACTTGATTAAATGGTCAGCTTTCATTATTTCTTCTATTTGAATAATATCAAGATTTTAAAAACCTTGTCTGATACCAATTTAATATAAACTGGAGTAGATATTGAACACAGGCTATAGAAAAAAATGCCTCTGAGGGGCTGGAGTTCTAGCTGTTGGCAGAGTGCTTGCCTATCATCCATGAAGTCCTTGGGACTACAGAAACCTGGAAGGTGGCACATACTTATAACCCCAGTACTGGAGAAGTAGGCCATCCTCCACTATACAGTGAGCTCAAGGCCAGCCTGGAATACATGAGATGCTATATCAGAAAAATAACATACCCATAGCTGGAGGGATGGCTCAGTGGTTAAGAGCACTGGCTGCTCTTCCAGAGAATCCAAGTTCAAATCCTCATCCCTAGTCATATCAATTATATCAGCCTCTAACTCCAGTTCCAAGAGATTTGGTGCCCTCTTCTGACTTCTACCAGCACTACACATACATATTATACATACATATACTCAGGCACACACAGGCACATATATATACATATATATGTATATACATATATACATATATATACATATATATGTATATATATGTGTGTGTGTGTGTGTATACACATATATGTGTGTGTGGTATATATGGTATGATATATATATATGAAGCAGCAGTGTTGGGTTGAATGGTGACGTGACACGTGCTGGCACTGGCTCTCCTGTCGTTGTCACCAGAGTTTGGGAGCTACAGCCAGATCAACCCATGCTCAGAGTTTTTAGGCAGGAACAGCCCAAGTGTTTCTTGGTTTAACCATCTGAGTCAACTCCAAAGAGGTCAGTAAAGATGAAGGACCCAGAAAAGAGTCTGCTAGGAAGTCGCACAAGATACAGCAAAGTCAACACAGTGGGATCCCAGACATTATATATGAAATCTAGAGGCAAGCTTCCAAGTTTAGGTGCTGCCAAGAGTCACCTGGAACTTGCTAAAAGTTCAGATTCTGGTCAAGCAGTTTGGAGCAGGGACCTGAGTTCCCTACCATTTCCCAGAAGAAGTCAGTATTAGCAGAGCACAGATCAGGCTTTAAATAACAGAGACAAAATCCTCAGTCCCTGAAAGCTGAGCTTTTTGAGACAACACAGAAAACATTAGAGAAGATAACCGGAGATCACCAATGGTCTCCATGTCAGTCAAAACCACACAGCCTCCTGTGAGACTTGAGCTGTGGAAGATGTGCGGGTGTTCAAGAACACCAGTTTTGAAACTTCCATGCACCCTCCTAATAATTACTGATTCCTGGAGAATTGTTCTCACTTGGGGTGCAGGCTACACACTGCTAATTCCCAAACAGAAGTCTCAGAGCATTTGACCCTGAAAAGTAATTAAAGTTGTGAGCTGTAGCTTCTGAACCACTGCCTTCAGAGAGCTGCCTGGAAAATGGAATCTACACAAAAAAGGGGTGGGGCATGTTTGCTCAGAGAGAAGAAAGGTGCAGGCTTGCAGACCCTGGAGAAAGTCAGTGGTGGCAGATGTAACCACAGATGTATCCTTCCAGGAGAGAATCGCCAAGAGCCACGGTACCCAGTGTGGATTCTGCACGCCTGGGATGGTGATGTCCATGTACACACTGCTCAGGAACCACCCGCAGCCCTCAGAGGAACAGCTCATGGAAGCCTTGGGAGGTAGGTGTGACACAGGAGGCAGACAGAAGGAAAAGGTTACTCAAACTTCCCCACACCATCCTCAGCATCACCCCTGATCTGCTCAAGTGCCAAGCCACAGTCATTTCTAACATCTGTGTGCAGACACAGAAGATGTCAAGCCATCTACCCACGGCCACCACACTTCTGTCTCCTGACTTATCACATACTTCCCAGGGGCCTGAATCCATGAGCCTACCAGACATAGGACAACTGGCCTAAAACACAGGAAGTTCTCGTGCAGTTCTAGAAGCACTAAGTCTGGAGTCAAGCTATCAGTCCTTCCTGTGCTGTCTCTCAAAGCTCTGAAGAGATGGCTCCCTTATTCCTCTCAGTCTCTGATGGCTGTCAGCTGAGCCTTGGCATTTCTGAGCTCGTGAGCTGCACGCCTCCGATCCGTTTCTATCTCACACCTTTACTCTTGTGGTCTGGGCTATACATCTTCCACTTGTTTAAGGACATCAGCCACTGGGTTAGGCCCATTCCAGTCCTGGGCAACCTCATTACAGCATGATTCCACTGAGAGCGATCTCATTTTCTAACAGGGGTGTGTTCACAGTTTTCATGACTTAAGACTTTGTATCTTTAGAGGGCAGGGCATATTTCAATTCATAATAAGCCTGTCATCTGAAAGATTTTTTAACAGTTTTAACTTCATGAACATATAGGGTCAATAAATATTACCTTCAGGTGTTAACAATCTCTAAACACGGCCTCAATTCAAAGATTGAAGACAAATGAAAACAGATGTGTTCCTTATCCTCCAGCAGCTGATGTCTCTCCCTCCCTCCCTCTCTCCCTCCTTCTCTCCCTCCCTCTCTCCCTCCCTTTCTCCCTCCCTCTCTTTTGCTCTCCCTAGCTCTCTATCTTTATCACTTCTTTCAAGTGCAGAAAATCAGAGCTGAGCATATGATAAGTAGGTATTATGGGCAAAGGCCTTAGGTTCACTCCCCAATAAAATAATAATTAATAATAATACTGAGAGAATCACACTAATCCATTTAAAAGCCCCACCTTCCACAGGTCTCTCTTCAGCAACTCATCAGTCCTAAAAGGTGACCAAGCCCCATTTATCATCCTTCCTGCTCTCTACATAACTCTTCCAGGCTGACCGGTCTCTCCCCATCTTTTTCCTGCTGCTTGAGAAATCTACTCATTCTTTACCAACCCATAGCTTTCACATCCTTTGAGCTTAAACTTCTTAGTCAGGCCATCAGAGATGAACTCCAGTCTACACTCTCCCACTACCCTCATACCTTCACCTTCATCCTTGGAAATGTGAGGATTCCAGACTTTACCATGTAACAAGATGGCCCACTGGTCTCTTAAATGCAGGTTCTTGGGCCTCTGTCTCCAGATGTTCAGGTTCCAGAGAGTTGGATTCAGTTTCTTAACAAATACAACCAGGTGATTCTGATGCAGTGACCTAAGAGCCTCGGAGGAACACACCTGGTAGACCATCTGTGACACTTTGTTTGCCTAGTGACACCTTGGGAATTGCTTTTTTAAGATCCCACTGTCGCCGGGCGGTGGTGGCGCACGCCTTTAATCCCAGCACTTGGGAGGCAGAGGCAGGTGGATTTCTGAGTTCGAGGCCAGCCTGGTCTACAAAGTGAGTTCCAGGACAGCCAGGACTACACAGAGAAACCCTGTCTTGCAAAAAACCAAAAAAAAAAAAAAAAAAAAAAAAATCCCACTGTCTTACATAATTTGAAATAGTTATTATCAGTAGCTAAACATCAGGGCTAGGATCATAACTCAGAAGTAGAATGTTATCCTAGCACGTCCAAGGCCCTGGGTTCTATTCCCCAGAACTGAAAAGAAAATATATTTCAGTTTTTTAAAATAATCCAGGAGCTATGGCTCAGTCATTGAGAGCACTTGCAGCTCTTCCAGAGGACTGGAGTTCAGTTCTCAGCACCCACACTGGTGGCTCACAACCATCCAGCTCCAGGAAATCCAGTACCTTCTTCTGGCCTCCAAGAGCATCTACACACAGACAGACACACATAAATGCCCATAAATAAATAATAATCTGAATTAATAAGCAGTAGAGACGAGCAATTCACAGCTTGTTTTCCCTCTGATCAGGTAACCTCTGCCGGTGTACTGGGTACCGGCCGATTCTGGACAGCGGCAGGACCTTCTGCACGGTAAGTACACAAGGGTGGGTGGCTGGAGACATGTCATACGGAGTAGGAATGAGAAGACCAGGTGGTCAAAGCTGGGGACACAAGAATGGGGTTTGTAAGAGCATTACAACCAAGACGGACAAAGTAAGTCATCATGAGGGAAGGGGTAGGGGGTGGGGACTCACTGGAGTCGCCAGTACTTGCTGAAGACCAGGTGAGCATTATGCTACCTTTGATGTGGTCTAGAACCACAAAAGGAAGTCAGGCGATCTAACCAGCTGTCCAGACACTTGCCACCAGTTAGGCAGGGCATCTGTCTAGTGCAGCTGAGACCATGTCTGTAAACACTAGCATTCAAGCCAGGCTTTGCTTTGGTGAAGAAGGGTTCTTCTGAGAACTCAAGCAACTGGGAATGGGAAAACAGATAAAGAAGGTGAAAGTGCAGAGTAGAAGCTAAAATTCACTCCGAGAACACAGGGAGCAGCCTCCAAACATAGAGATGCCTCTCTGGTGAAAACTCAAATGCCTCGCTTGGCGGTTAGTAAGAGTTGAACAAATAATTGCTCACATTGAGAATGCTGTTGACTGAATAACATTTGACAGACACTCAAGACGGTGCATCTGATGACCCTCTGCTGAGGACAGGGTGGATGTGGGGGGAAAACAATAGGCAGAAGCAAAGGGCACCTCACATCTCAGAGGATCCCCCCCGTGGTCCGTATGCAGCTATTCGGGAGTCTATATGGACAAAGCAATATGCCTGTCCTTTTCTGGATCATTCTCTATGTAGGACTTCAGCTGTACCTTTAGGCTAGGTACTTTCCTGAGATGGTCAAGGAAAAGTCCTAGGAGCCAATGTATGCACACAAGATCAATGAAGCTCCTTATAGAGAGTGGGCACAGGAGCATATGAGGCCCCTGCAAGCCATGTAGGAAGAGAAAGCAGAAGCCACAG
The DNA here is from genome assembly GCF_011762505.2 of Arvicanthis niloticus. Classification (NCBI taxonomy): domain Eukaryota; kingdom Metazoa; phylum Chordata; class Mammalia; order Rodentia; family Muridae; genus Arvicanthis; species Arvicanthis niloticus. The sequence goes on along the minus strand of NC_047660.1, from coordinate 124,249,134 downwards.
GCTAACATCTCTGTGTATAGTCCTGTCCCTGGGTTCCACACACAGTAGAGGCAGACCTGGAAATGTACAATGGGTGTGTCCCCAAGACAGGCAGGTATTCTGGTCATGTGTGTCCCGGATTTCAGTTGCCTCTTGAGGGATCCAGAGTTGACACACTAAAAAGTGAAATGAAGAGACTATATACCCTGCAGATTGGGAAAGCACGAAATACCAGCAAGTGTGCTAAATCAAGTCCTTTCCCTAAGAGTGTAGGTGTTACCTGCACTGTCTCCTGGAACACAGGTGCTGGAGATAAACTGAGTTCCAGTAGTTCACCCAGTCTCATGCTAAGTTACGGGGTGAAATAAACCCAGCCCCAGAGAGGACACGGGAGGTTTTTATTACCCACTGAACCTAAAGAAGCACGATTTTCTTCAGCCACCATCAACTCACTCCATCCTAGGGACTCTAAGAGCTTATGGTGGGAGAGGAAGGGCTGTTGGCTCAGCCAGCTGCTTTTGCTTCTTGGACAGAGTCGTCAAGTAGCAGCTCAAGACACCAGGGAAAGAAAATTGCTCATTGAAGTTACAACATCATGTTTATATCTGAGCTATTTCAGGGTAATGACTAGTGGTAAAATACATTTTTATGGTATTTTTCAGGGAAACCATAATACAGCCACTGTAGAACATATATGATTTGGAACATTGTTCATTATAATTCACATGGAAACTTTACAAAGGGGAAATGCAGCTGGGTGACTTGGTGGAAGTTTTAAAGTGGTCCCCACTAGCAGCTCATCCATCTACTGAATACAGCGTATATATGATATAAATACGATACCAAACAAATACATCAAGATGCCAGTGACCTGGGCACTGGGTGCTTCTTTACATATCTGCACATTGTGCTATTTTATATTACATGTTTATGTGGTATGATTTTATAAGTTAACTTATAAAAATAAATAAATAAGTGAAGCAAGAGCAGCCCTGTGCTGTCCCTGTAAGTAGAAGGTAGCTTCAGGGTCTAAAGTCTCATTTAGATTGTTCAGCCCTTCGGGGCACATCCTTATTTGCCTATAAACAGTATTGTTCACATATAGCAATTTATGTCCTCAGGAGCCAAATGGTTGTCAGCAGAAAGGAACAGGACAGTGCTGCTTGGATCAGAAGGAAAGTGACTCATCTGGAAGCAAAAGTGACGTGAGTCCCTCTATCTGTTCTCTCTCTCTCTCTCTCTCTCTCTCTCTCTCTCTCTCTCTCTCTCTCTCTCTCTCTCTCTGTATGCGTTGCTTAACGCCCTCCCAGCTCTAGCAGCTGAGCATGCGCATTTGAGGGACAGCTCCCTGCTTTGTCTCAGCCTTCCCAAGCAGTTGCAGGAACCTGGCACTTGGCAGGTTTGTACTGAGCATAGTTGCTCGTACAACGATCACGATCTGATTTCTCCTTCATAGACCTCAGACTAGAAAGGTTGGAACAAAAGGAAAAACCAAAACCTCTAAGATAACAGAAAAGCATCTACTGCATGAGGGACGGTCACCTCCATAGTTAGAAACAGAGTTCTAAAACTATCCCTGAGCTGAGACAGAGACAACATTGTCACCTGGGAAGCTAAGGGCAAGCAACCGGCCACCACTTTAAAGTCTACTGCAGCATTCCAGCCTCCGGCTTTACCATCTGAGAGATACTCCTTTTCAAAGAGTCCCTCTGCCCTGTTCTCACGGGAGTCAAATAGAGAGGTCAATGAGGTCCTAACTAACACCCCCTGCGCTGTGAAGGAACTCAGAGCCGGGCCTGGGAAAAACCTGCCTCTCGTCCTTTCTGTGTGTCTGTGCCCTTCAGACCCACCTGTCCACACTCACCTCCCACTGACACCCTTTCTTTAGTCTAAAGAAGGTGTGCAGTGGAATAAAGAGGTGTTACCCCGAGAAGGCAAGCTGCACACCCGACTAGTGACTCACAGATCAACATTTGGAAGAATAAACAATCCGACCTTGAAGATCTGGGCATTCAGGCTGAGCATCTGCTGGGTGCTGGGTACCGCTTGACTAACACGAAGGCAAACACCAAGGGATGTGTTTAAGCTAGAACATGCTTCTGTATTTACTCATAAGGAGAAACACAATTATAAAGTAAAACCTCTTCCTTTCCTTACAGTAGCACACACTAGGATGTTAAATTCTTTGGAGAAGGCTGAGTGCTGAATGACACGGCAGTTCACCGGGGTGTCCCTGATGTGTGGCCGGGTGTCTGCCTATGACCGCCCCTTACCCTCTGACCATCTCCCATTTGGACAACTGTGTCTTGCTCTAAAACCTGTTTGGAACTTTCCACTTCTGCACGTTGATTCATTGTTTGCCACTTTAATTCTCAGGTGAAATCTTTTTTTCTAGGTTTTAGAACTAAATCCTTGGCCCTAAGTACTGCCCAAGCTTCTTCACACACACACACACACACACACACACACACACACACACACACGATTGGTCGACTGTTGACCCGCAATACCTCAACCTGCATTGGTACAAGGAGCCTTTACAAGAATAACTACATGTTCTTTTGGAACCTCACAAGGCCTTAGAGAGATAGAAAAAAAAAAAAAAAAAAACCACAGGGAGTGGGAGATGACAAATGTCAGGCCATTTCATCTAATCGTCACAATTACAATCACCCTCCAAAATAAGCATTATCTTCATTTACTCTTTGGAAAGGTTAAGCACCTTTCCGTGGAAAGGTCGGTGGGGTTGGAGGGTGTTAACAGCAAACTAGACCTGTCAACCCTCCAATGTCTGTGATTCTCTTTTCTCTCCACGCCTGCACCCGCCTGCACCCCACACCCCACAGCTCAGTTCTCCTGTGTCCTCGGGTATCTGTCCTAGCAGTGAGAGAGTGACTGTGATGAGTTAAAAGCTGAAGCAGTCGTGAGTCAGACAGGAGGACAGTTGGGTCTGTTTCTGCTCTGCTTTCCTTTCCTGGTGGGCAAAATTCAGATTATAACCTTTTTTTTAATACAATCATGGAGATGAAATAAGACTAACATGTGTAAGAGCCTTCAGTAAACAGTCATGACAAGTATGTGTTTCCACGGAAAGATATGTTGAGTGTTTCCACAGAAAGATATGTTGAGTGTTTCCACAGAGAGATATGTTGAGAGTCATTTTCCCAACTATGGGACTCCCCCAGAGCTCTAGATTGTTGACCGTAGTTGGCAAAGGAGGAGATAGTGAGCACAGTGGAGGTTCCCGAAACCTCTTTAACATCTGTGCACTTTCACAAGACATCTTGGCATCTCCCAGGATGCTCTTTATAGGACTCGATGACACTCTTTCCTCTGGAACCCTGTTAGTGGCAATCGGCCGCTCTCTGGCAATCACATCCCTATTTTAAGTGACTGGGTTAGAGTGAGTTCCCTGTACAGGGAGAATGAGAGACACACTGCGTGCATCCTGCCTCATTCCTTAAAGAACTCCAGGGCTCTTTCCAATTGAGCTGAGCTGACACAGCCATCTGCTTCTTCCTTTTATAAAGATTTGCACGGAGCTCTTTGTGAAAGATGAATTCCAGCCCTTGGACCCGACCCAGGAGCTCATATTTCCCCCAGAACTCCTGGTAAGACAACACAGGTATTTTATGTGCTTGTTTAAGTCTCCAGTTATGAACCCAATTTTTATAAATCTACCATATCCTTTGGGTGACATGTCAAGTGGGAGAAGTGTTGGTTGGGATCCAGAAACCTACTTCCTCCCATGAAATAGGCTGGCCTTGGGCTTTTTAAAACACAAGCCCGCCATTCCTTTCGTCAGTGTGATCTGGAAAGTGTCCCTGTTGACTGTCCAGGCCGCCATTCGGCTTCGCTGAACACTCCTATGTTTTCCCAGGAACTCCACTGCAGCGACTGTAAGAGACATCTGTCTCTTCCCTCCTCTGCCCCTTGCTTTGGGGAAAGTTTCTTGACTGACAGAAACAGGGGTGCCCTGCTCCACCCCTCCTCCATAAGCATAGTGAAGGCTCCTTCTCAGGCATCTCATGCCCCTTCTATAAAATCCTTTTCCCTCTTTTATTAAATATTTATTTCTCATTTCAATGATGTGTATGTGGGTGTGTACACCTGAGTGTGCCCATGTGCCCGTGTGCCCATGGGAGGCAGAGGTGTCGGATCCCTGGAACTGGCATAGCAGGCAATTATGAGCCACACAACCTGGGTGCTAAGACCCAAACTTAGGTCCTCTGCCAAAAGCAGCACATGTCCAGCCCCCTTTTCTGGGGGAAGAAAATATTTTGAATATTTTAAATGAGAATACATTTATTTGGGATGGAGAGATGGCTCAGCTGTTAAAAGCTAGGCTCACAACCAAAAAAAAAATATAAAAGAATATACTCATTCAAAAACTAACTATTCAGTTATATAAGTACTAACTATACAGTAAGACACTGCTTTAGGGGAGCCTGTAATCTGTAAGAAAGGATGGTATGCAAAATAATAGACGAATGTGTAAACTGGGCATAGTGCCATTAACCTAAGCACTCAGGAGGCAGAGGCAGTCACACTTTTTGTGCGTTCAAGGCTAGCCCGGTCTACATAGTAAGTTCCGGGACAGCCAGAGCTAAGGAAAAAAAAAAAATCACCAAGCAGAAACAAGGCTAGAACACAGGTGGTCGTAATCTTCAGTGCTGTGTCCAGAGAAGATGCCTCTGAGGAGGTAATGTTTGAAGAAATTCTAGAAGAATGGAGTCCACCATGGGGAGGTGTTCTGGAATAAGCATTGAGGCCATGGGAACAGTGAGTGTGAACTTGCTAGAGGCAAGACAACAGCTGGCCTAATCCGGACGGGCTGAACCAGCCTGGACAGAACACAGTAAAGAAGGAAGGTCAGAAGCCATCTGGGCAGGCCATGCTACATTTAACATTGCTTAGATTTCCCTTCTGTATATGAAAAGCCACTATAATGGAGGTCACACAGAAGAGGGTCAAGCTCCTTCTGACATCATGTTAGGATGCAGCCTGAGGCTGAGCCAAGAACCTCCTAAAGCTTGGGGAAAGGCAGAAAAGAGGCAGCGTGTTCAGTGCGGGGATTAACACCATCCCAAAAGTCAGTGGCTAGACCTCTCGGGCAGGTGGTAAGGACCAAGTGGATTCTGGGTATGCTTGCTGCTGAATGTGATGTCATGTGACAGAGCCAAGCCTGACTCCAGTGTTATGTGGAGCCAGAGGGTACCAGTTACCAAGATGGAAAAACCTCCTGAGGGGCAAGTTGTCTTACCTTTGAGGTTCCTTTTCAAGGGCTGAGAGAGGCTATGAGAAGCTCAGTTTGGGACAAATTAAATGTGAGGTGTCCCTGACACATCTAAGACGTGACAGACATCAAGAACTCACTGAGAGTTGACTTGAACATTAGAAATTCAGACTGACAATATTAATTTAGGGTCATTAAAATAACTGTGATATTAAAGCCATGAAATTGAATTAATGCTAAATTATCCCAGGCTAGGTAGTCAATAGCAGGTGCTGGCTTATAGGATCACTTATTCCCAAAAGACCACCTATTTACAGGAATTCAGGCTTTGGACATAGTGAATGTCTTTCTGGGTACATGGCCCCTAGAACTCTGAAATCTTCCTAGAGGGATACAACCTACCCAGAGTCTGGTGTGACCCAGAGTGACTGGTACTCACACAGGTACATGTCCTATCCTTTGCCCTCAGAGGATGGCTGAGAACCCAGAGAAGCAAACCCTAACCTTCTATGGAGAGAGAATTACCTGGATTGCCCCAGGAACCCTCCAAGAACTCTTGGTGCTGAAAGCCAAGTACCCTGAAGCCCCTCTCATCTCTGGGAACACAGGTCTGGGTAAGTGGTAATAGTCTGCTTATTCCATTGTTGGTGCCTGGTTGAACTTCCTGGCCCCTGCTCCATTCCCAATCTGCTGCTTAGAGATGAAATATTCACCTATCTAGTAAATTCAGTGACCTCCAAAGTGGTGGACATATACTCTAGAAGTATTCAGGATGACTGGGAATGATATGAGAGAGTTTTGTTTTAATGTTTGAATTCATCTTGTCTCTTGTTATTTTGCTACAGTTAAATATTGAGTAGACATAGAGAATGTTATACAATATCTGTGGATGTATTAACAAACGTACCTACTGATTACCCACATCCATGTTGATAACTTTGCTTCACACATACACACAGTCCAGAAGTAGAATGCTAGCGTAGCCTGTCCAAGCTCTGGGTTTGATGCCCAGCATTCCCCCAACAAACTTGTAACTGGTGTTCTAACCACTGGCCTTCTGAGATAAAGGGAGAGGCACACACATTGCTCCTCCCTCCCTTCCCTCCTGATGGCATCCCTCAGCTGAACTGCGACGGTCCATTGGTCAGTCTCTTCCTTGTTTTTATGATTACCACACACATTTGAATTCCCAAACAATGTGTCAGTGAACTGTGTACGTACTGCACAGAAACTAGTACTCTGAAATTTGTGTTTTTCAGTCAACAGTCTTGACCTAAAACTCATCCTCTCTTTTTGCATGTACCCGGGTTCTGGAAAGATATGCCCCTCCAGTCTACCGTAGGAAGACAGCTTCAGCTATTTCCAGGTCCCCAGGGTTTTATAAATATTTTTTTTCCGTGCTGTGGATTAAGCCTAGAACCATGCTTACACGTGCTCAGCAAATGTTTGCCACTGCGACACACAAGCATTCTCCATTTTGGTTTGGTTTGGGTTTTTGTTTGCTTGTTTTGAGGCAGGGTCTCAGTATCACTTTGACCAGCCTGGAACTCACTATGTAGACCAGCCTGGTCTCAAACTCACAGAGTTTGAACTCACCTGGCTCTGCTCCTGAGTGCTGAGATCAAAGGCATGCACCGCCACTCCCAGCCACAAACATTCTTGGAAGTATCTCCAGGTCCTACGTGGAAGAGAGTTTGAAGAACCTCCCACAGTTTTATTTTCTATTGGTCAACGTAGCAGGAGTGTAAGTTGGCGAATGCATACATTGGGCAGAGGGGCAGATGGTCATTGCTTTCACTTCCATACATATTTATGATCAAAGTTTAAGCTTTATATCTGAATGTTTTTATGAGAAATTGTCAATGTAAAAGAAAAGGCATTTTCTCTCTAAAATGCATTTTTTTTCCCCTTCAGGACCAGCCATGAAGTCTCAAGGACACTTTTACCCAGTTCTCCTGTCTCCTGCTAGAATTCCTGATCTAAGAATGGTGACTAAAACCAGTGGCGGTGAGTTCCAGCCCTTTTAGAAAGATATGAATGACTGACCCTTGCGCTAACCCACACCTGTCGAATTCATCAGAAGATCCTTGGGCATCTATCTATCTTATCAGGATCACACACACACACACACACACACACACCTATCTTATCAGGCCCGGCTCACACAGCATTGTTTCTCTGAAATGAAAGTGTGTCTCCACTGCAAACCTCATGACCAAAGCCAGAGACCCTGCATACTCTTTGGGCAAGCACTAGCTAGCCTTCCCAACTTTTCTCTGATACCGAGTATCAGTATTGACTCTTCAAATTTTAAATAAAATAAGTAATGAAAATAGGTCACTCAGTAGGAAAGGGTCGCTTTTCCTCAGTCCTCCTGTTTCTGGGACCATTATATGGGGCCCCAAAAGGGCCTTTCGTGGCACATTCAAAATCCTCAACATAACCCAATCTTTCTTCTGTAGATGAAGAACCTGCGGTGCAAAAAGTAAATGTGCTCGCCCGAGGGCTTCAGGTTACAAGGTTACCTGCTCACAGCTCAGAAGCCCCACTGCCTTTTCACATTACCTGCCCAGCTTGGTCCCTCAGCCAAAGGAAGCCAGCCAGGCTCTGAAGTCTGTGCGATGTGTGGCCAATGACTCACTTAAAGCTAAGGCGTGAGCGCCCTCTAGTGGCCTTCAGGAAACTTCCTGTGGCCAGGAGTGTGAGCTCCACTAGGGTGAACTGGAACCAGCTGTGCTCACAGCAGCTGGAGTCATATCTCTACGGTAATCCCGCTTTTGATGTAAAGGTCTCTTTCAGCTGCGCATTTGTTCATATCATATTTATGATTGGCTCAGTCTAGTTTTCTTTCAAAGTCATTACTATTAAGTGTCCCAGGGTCACTGCTGATGGGCCCACGAGGCATAGAGTTAAAGCTTAAAACCCCGAGAATCAAAACAAGTTGGAGACCTTTCAGAGTCCATCAGAAGGCAAAACAAGTTTTGTGACCAGAGACAAAAATCATATAAAAAAACACTGAGGCGGTAATGTGAACAATGGAGACACTAGAACAAAGGCCCAGATGGTCTGTCTGGCCTTGGTCAGTGTTTGAACTCTTGTGGGGACAGAGATATAGAGCAGAGAGCCGGCATTTGGAGCCCCACCAGAGGGTTGAGTTGTGTGGGGTTTTTGTTTGGTTGGTTTTTGTTGTTGCTGTTGTTATCTGTGTCAAAACCAGAGGCAGTAGCATTGTGCGGTGGCTCCAGGCCTTGTGCCTGGAATCCCAACACTTGGAAGAAGGGGGAGGAAGAATCAGAATTCAAGGCCAGCCTTGGCTACAAGAGACTGTCTCAAACACAAAAAACAACAAGAAGCCAAAAGAAACAGGGATGAGCCACTCTGGTCTTTGTCTAAAGCTTCTAACTTAAGTAACAGCAGTAGGTATTTGTAAGATGTTGTGTCTGGTTTTGTCCCTAAAGAGGACCAGGGTCTTCTCAGAGACAATGAATCGTTTGACAGGGAACAAGGTTAGCTTTATTAGGCCCCTGCAAAGATACGACAGGGATTTGAGGTTTGAGTGTTTGTTTTCAATTTTATTTCATGTGCGTTGGTGTTTTGCCTACATGCATGCCTGTGTGAGGGTACAAGATCCCTGGAATTGGAGGTACAGACAGTTATGAGCTGCCATGTGGGTGCTGCGAATTGAACCTGGATCCTCTGGAAGAGCAGCCTGTAACCACTGAGCCATCTCTCCAGCCTTGGGTTTGAGTTTTAGTTTGTTGTTGGAAAGACTATTTGGTTTGGTTTGGTCTGGTCTGGTCTGGTCTGGTCTGGTCTGGTCTGGTCTGGTTTATTTATTTTGTTTTAGAGGTACTATTTCCTTAGATAACCCAGGCTTGCCCAAAATAACCATGTCTCAGCCTCCCAAGTGCTCGAGTTACAGGTATGTGCAATTCTATCTGACTAAGGCCAGAGTTTTTACAGAAGTGAACAGTAAATTTCAATAGAACCCATGGGGATAAGGAATCAACAGGCCATAGGTAGGGGTTCTGAGACGAGACCAGATCTCACAAGAATTATCTTTTATGAGATGCTGAGACAGTCAGTCAAGGACTCCAGGCTGACATTCTGAAAAGGAGGGACTATTTAGTTACAGATTTGGGGTGAGATTTTCTTGGCACATGGATTATAAAGAGCTGCTGGTCTTCTCCATCTGGGAAGTTAGCTGAGGTGAGTGAAGCCTCGGGGACAGGGCGGGTAATGGGGTGTGTTGGCAAAGACATAGAATGTGTTGTGCCAAGAACATTTAATATTGATAAAATATAGCTATGTGGGAGGGTTGAATACTCTCAAAGATGAATCAACAAGAGAAAATTCAAAGTCCAGCCTGAAACCTGCTAAAAATCAGACTTACCGCAGTTATTATCCAAGCCTGCAAGGGAGCTCAACTCAGACCCTGTGTGCTAAGATTTCATTATGTAAACTTGAGAGAGGTGAAGGGTTTCTTTTAAAAGGTCAACTCCGGGTGGTTGGGGTGGCCACATACTGTCCTATATTGATCTGAGCCCTTTCGTCCTACTGCGGAGAAACACTGACATTCTTACTCACGCCCTGCCAATCCTCACAAGTTTAACTCCAACAGTTGTCAAAATGTTGATTGAATTCTGGCCAGTTGGCAAGTAGCACTGTCCCTCTCCTCCTGGGTGCTCACCCATGGCTCCCTTCACCCCTTCCCATGACCCCCTAACTTCCTCACATCCAACACCACCAACCAATAAGAAGCCCGAGGCAACTGCTCCCTTGAGATAGGTTTGTTTTGATTGGCCAGTGTCCCTCGTGGACCGATTCATGAAGGTTATGATTTTCAGAGTTGGAAAATCTGTAGTGAAAATGTGACTGAGTTGATTCTTGTTTGGGTCATCTTGGCCTAAATTCCTGAGCTATGATATTAAGAAATGTTTTCAAATCAGAATATACTAAAAGTTCACACCAAGTGGGGGTGATTTACATGGAGAGGACACACAGCCCATTTCATTTCTTGACAAGTAAATAGAAGCTTGGTTTGTTCATTGCTTGGGTTGATCGTTCACATGTTTGTCTCTAAGAATCATCAGGAGCAGTTCCTCTAGGGGACTCTTAGTGTGGTGGTGCCATGTCAGATTCAAATTGGCATCACCATAAACCCTGTGAGAACTATAAAGCCGGGGGGGGGGGGGGGGGCATTCATTTTTGTCCTTCAAGTTTGCATAAAAGCTCTTTCCTTCCAAAAAATAATTGTTGATTTTAGACCCTGAGATTCAGATGACCTCTGCTGTTGTGATAATGTTATCAAGAATTATTCTCCTTAACCACATAGTAATCATGGACGCTCAGAAGGATTGTGGGCGTTCTAGCAGGGTCTACCACTGGCATGCTGTTCCCAACACTTCTTCTCTCCTATCTCTATTTCTTCACACTTGTCCAAAGATGAGTGTGGTCATAGGGTCCCATCCATAGCTACAAAGGAGCCAGATCACCATGGAGCCTTTTAAACATTTTATAGCCAGGGCTGGGGAAACTGGATCAGCTTTCTGGGTCTTGCAAAGCATAAAGCCCTAAGTTTGATCCCCAGAATCCACATAAAATATCTGGGCAAGGTAGGACACGCTGTAATCATAATATTAGGGAAATGGAGACAGGCAGACTCCTGAGACTCATGAGCCCAATCCAATCTACAATCTCTGAACCAGTGAAAGACTTTGGCTCAAAAACAACATCAGAGGGGACTGGAGAGATGGCTCAGAGATTAAGAGCACTGTCTGCTCTTCCAAAGGTCCTGAGTTCAATTCCCAGCAACTACATGGTGGCTCTCAATTATCTGTAATGGGATCTGATGCCCTCTTCTGGTGTGTCTAAAGATGGCTACAGTGTATTCCTATATAAAATAAATAAATAAATAAATCTTAAACAACAACAACAAAAAAAAAACAGGATTGCCAACCATGATTGTATACACACACACAGTCACACATACACATACACATACACATACACATACACATACACATACACATACACATACACATACACACAGAAAGCCCAGTTCCCAGAGACTGATCTAGCTGATATGGGAGCTCCCGGTGACCCTCTGAGCAGCCACAATGGCAGTCAACACACTAACCAAATGTTAAGTGAGACCCTAGTGTAGTGATGCCAGCTCTGCACCTACCATGCCAACAAAAACAACCTGCTTTTCCAGGACTGACCATAGGTGCCTGCTGCAGCCTGGATCAGGTGAAGGACATCTTGGCTGAGAGCATCTCTGAACTCCCAGAGGAGAAAACTCAAACCTACCAAGCTCTCCTGAAACACCTCAGGAGCCTGGCGGGACAGCAGATCCGGAACATGGCGGTAGGTCTCCAGCTGTCAGTCTCAGGGTGGGCACACACTTGATTCTCATCATTGAGACATCAGGATAAGCCGAAAGGTCTCGATGGGTTGAAATGACAGACCAATTAACAAAGACTTTTAAATCAATAAATGATATTAGTAAAACCTTCAGGAAAATTCTAAAAATTCTTCAGACGAGATTGAACACAGCAGCTAAGCAGGAACATGGGTCACAAAGACCATGATGGTTTGGCTAATTTCTTGACAAACTTGTCAAAAAGACTGATTTAACCTTAGGCTTCGTTAACAGAAGTATAGTGCCTACAGAAAGATGGCCGGCCTTTGACTTTGTACTATTCAAACCACAGCTGGAGAATCACTGTCATGAGGTTCTCCGAGCACACATACATACACACACACACACACACACACACACACACACACATGCCGCTCTCCGACATCCGTTGGGCAGTGTCGGAGAAGAGATCCTTAGACCCTGGGGAGTCGGCAGATGTCATTGGCTCTTTGAAAACTCACAAGTGGTTCCAAATGACGGAACTAGATGGAACTCGCTAGAGGCTGTCAAGGAGAGGGTGACATATGAGTTTGGGGGTTGGAAGTACATCTAACGGAGAAATAGGGTCAGTCAAAGTGAGCATAAGAGATGCCTCCCAACATCCATGAACCCCTGAGGACAGAACTGGCCAAGACTCCTCTTGACCCTTTCGAGACCCTGAGAGGATCGCAAGCAAGTGTCCTGACCTGAGACAGTAACCAAGATGTCGCTCTCACTCTAGTCCTTAGGTGGACATGTTATGAGCAGACATTACTACTCGGACCTGAATCCTATCCTCTCTGTGGGCAACACCACACTCAATCTGCTGTCAGAAGGTAAGCTGTCTTTTGTTTTTAATTACATTTTTAAATTTCTGTTAAGGTGTGGGGAAGAAATTTTGCAGGCGGGGGGAAGAGGGAGTCTGGCTGCCTGATCCCACGGCGGTCTGGCATCAGGGTCCCGGGCAGCTTCCCACACCACCAGCGGAGGGTCCCACATTGGTACAGCCGCCACGGGCTGGCAGTGGGTGGCTCAAGTTTCCAAAGGCTGGGAAGCTGGCGGTGGCAGATCAGGCAGATCAGGCGACATGTGGAGTCCGGTTTTCCAAAGCTTTTATTGTTCATGGCATGGTAAATGGATGTAGGTGGTACGCGCTTCCCCCACCAAAGGCCAAGGGAGCCTAATTTTATAGGGAGGGAAAAAAGGGGAGGGAATAACTTAATTAGCTATGCCCCTGGCCTTTAGATAATTCATTAATATTTAAATCTCTGGAGGTGGAGACCTCTACCTGTGCTATGTGATTGAAGGTTGCAGGTTAAATGGAGTTACCTCGTCCAAGGCCCAACATTAAGGAACTGCATTAAGTAGTAGCCTAGGTCACCAGCTCTCAGTTTACCATAGGGAGCTTCTGTCATGAGGAAGGTGTATTGTAGCAATGGGCAGAGGTGATTTCTGCTCACACACACACACACACACACACACACACCATATGCTCATGTGTTAGTTCACGTGTTCTTGTTTGACCAGAAATGATGTGCAAAGGCTCTCGTGAGAGCAAGGTTTCAGGGTCCTGGAGAGATGGCTCAGAGGTGGAGAGCACACACTGCTCTTGCAGAGGACTGGAGTTCAGTTCCTGGCACCCACATCAGGTGGCTCACAACTACAACTCCAGTTCCTGGGGGACTCAACACCCCAGCGTCTGTGGGCACCCACACTCACGGCACATGTTCACAGAGACATATAACTATATATTATATACCATTTCAAAGAATAAAAACCAGTCTTTCAGAGAGAAGCAAATGTGGCGGGAGAAATGGATCTGCAGTTACGAGCATGCCCTGCTGTTGCTGAGGGCCTGCGTTTACTTCCCAGATCCAGAGTCAGGTGGCTCACAACCACCTGTAACTCTCATTCCAGGAGATCTGACGTCCCCAGCCTCTAATGCCACCCACATTCACATGCACATGACCACATAAAACACCTGTACATGACTAAAAATAAAATTAGATTCTTTTAAAAAAAGAGAGAGTGAAAACCAGGCTTCATAGCACACACCTTTAATCCCAGCACTCAAGAAGCAGAGGCAGGAGGATCTCTGTGAATCCGAGGCCAGCCTGGTCTACATAGTAACTTCCAGGACTACTAAAGAGACCTTGTCTCTAAATAAATAAATAAATGAATGAATAAGGATGGGTGGGGTGTGGAATGTCTTCCTTTGGCCTAAGAGAGCAAAGCTCCTGCCTGCCTCCTTCAATCTGAGTCTACTAGCCCCCCAATCTCATGCCAAGGGTCCATCTCAGGCTAGGGCTTCAGGCATGTTATGAAAGTGTTCTACCACAGGTCACCCAGCTATCACTTCATATTGTTACAATCCCTATTAAATCCCATGAGCTAAATGAGAGTGTTTTTTTTAATGTATTGTACCTTGTGTGTGTGTGTGTGTGTGTGTGTGTGTGTGTGTGTGTGTGTGTGTTTGAATATCACAGTGTACAAATGTCATCAGACTTAACTGCAAGTGCCTTTTCCCCCTAAGCCATTGTTCTGGCCCTAACTTTTGAGAGACTGGGGCTCAGACCTTATCAGATGTGAACCACTGTCCGCCTGGCTTTCATTCACCTCCCCAGATCATCCTGTCCTGTCTCCAGGGCTTCCAGCTCTAAAATGCTTTCCTCACTGACTACCTGACTACCCATCCAATACTTTGTCCTCTGTCCCTCCCACTCCTTCAGCCAATCTCCACTCACTGCCGCCTCCCAGGCACAGGGATACAGAGGAAGCAGCCACAGCCTCTGCCCCTGTGGACTTCCAGGATCCCTGAGATGTTTAATGCTGCCACTCACTGCTTAGAGCTCAGAGGTGGTGAGGAGAGACTTAGGGGCTGAGGAAAAGTGCTCAGGCCCTACTCTCTGATTGCTTTTGCATGAAGCCTATTAGGAGGGAGGCCATTAAAGGTTAAGTGTGCTGACTGAGCCGGGCTCCTCTCTGAGGACACCAGGCCTGTAGTTTGGGATGACCCCAATATAACCGGCAAAACAGTCAAGAAGCCAAGGCTCTGATACAAAGATGAAGAGGTTCCTTCCCAGGGCCTTCTGTTATCGTGATAGTAGCAATGTTCTACTGGGTATTTGTAGTTACCTTTGACTTATGGTTTCTACTTTCCACACTGTACCAAAGCTAGCGCAGACCTCCATCACTCCAGAGAAGGCAGGATCTCAGCTCACGGACTTAGAAGCAAGACAGGTAGGCAGTGACCAGCAGGGACTTTGGGATTTCCCATCCAATTACAACTATGCCAGCATTCCAACCAGCACAAAACTCATGCCATCCCTGGGCTGTAGTTTGACCTCCTCGGGACATATCCTACAGTGGCTCTCAGCCTTGCAACCCTCCTCATGTTGTGGTGACCGCCCCCAACCATAAAATTATTTTCATTGCTACATCATAACTGTAATTCTGCTACAGTTATGAATCATAATGTAAATATCTGTATTTTCCGATGGTCTTAGGACAGGTTGAGAACAGCTGTCCTATCCCTTAAAAAGTGCAAACCATATTTTAAAGCCAGAGGCTAGTGCTCTGGTCCCAAGAAGTGATAGCTGAGCCCAAGGGAGATTTGACAAGCTGTTTAAAAGTGTGTTTGCATCAGGAACACAAAACTGCGGCAAGTGTGAAAAGCAGATAACTCCACTAGCAGTGAAAGTAAACCCAATGTTAGCATAAGTTACACCTCGGCCTTGACCCTCAATTCATGGTTCATTTAGTCAGCCATCCTCGGCTGAAGCATGAAAACCCACAGGGGTGGTTAGTATGGCGTGAGCGTTGACAGGAAAACAAATGTCATGCACAGTGTAGGGAAAGTGTCACAGACTGGAACCTCGGCATCAGTCTCTGTGAACAGAAGATGTATGCCTTCTCCTCTGGCAGCCAGCCTCTGAAAGTGCGGATCAGGCTTGCTCTTCTCATGGTTGTAGAGAAATGACATTTCCTTCCACAGAAGGCCTGCGGCAGATTCCTCTCAATGGACATTTTCTTGCTGGGTTGGCAAGTGCAGACCTGAAGCCAGAGGAGATTCTGGGGTCTGTTTATATCCCCCACTCTCAGAAGGTAAGAGCCCAGCTGGTTGCCTTGAAGTTGTTTCTCCCTGTCGTCCATAGTGAAGTCATCTCCGCCATCTGCAGACAGGTGGAAGGAAAGTAACCATGTCCCCAAACCTGTTTCCTGACCCACTGCAATCTGGTTCAACAATAAGCCTCTGGGACTGCCCTGAGCAAGTGGTGCTGGGATGTGGGTTTTGATTGTTGTTGCAGCTGTGGGGCGTGGCCTGCAGAAGGCCTGTGGTCATGCTCCTAAGCCCACTTGTTTCCATGGGTGAAGACTCTCGGGCTGCAGATGCAGCTTCTCTACCTGGCACACAGGAAGCTGGAGGCCTAGACTTGGCTTTCCCAGCCCCAAATCACTGCCAAACCCTACAGCTCATAGAAACACAAGGCATCCAGATGTTCTCTGGCCCAGGATACCAAAGTTGATGTGGCCACCCAGCTAGCTATGGAGGTGGCCTTCTGCCCTCTCTGTTCCAGAGGCCTCTTCCCAAAAGCTGTGCTTGACTCTAAAATAAGCACATCTTTTACACACACACACACACACACACACACACACGCACACACACACGCACACACACGACACTCACAGGTCATGATGAAATATTGTTTCATTTCAGCTATGAATGATCTTTGGTAGTCCTTCCTGTAGAACAGAAACTTTGGCATGCAAAGATAGAAAAATGGTGTACCATTGAGTTAGAGAGATGGCTCAGCAGCTGTGACCACTTGTCACTCTTGTGGGGGACCTGGGGGAAAAAAACCTAGCTTTTCATTCTGATGTATCGAATAACCCCGAGTGGTTTCTGTCTCCTCAGCGGGAGTTTGTGTCTGCCTTCCGGCAGGCCCAGTGCCATCAGAACGCCTTGTCTGATGTGAATGCTGGCATGAGAGTCCTGTTCAAAGAAGGCACAGACATCATTGAGGAGCTGAGCATTGCCTATGGAGGGGTGGGGGCCACCACCGTCAGCACACACAGGACCTGCCAGCAGCTCCTGGGCCGGTGAGTCATGGACACTGTGCCTTAAAGGAAACCCCAATGACAGGAAGGACAATTGACCCTGACAACTGTTGCTAGAAACTCGGACTCAAAAACATCACTGCTTCTTCCTTCTTTAATTTCCCTGAGTTAATTCCACGTTATTTGGCTTCAGTTAAGCCACTTTTGGGGGGAAGAACACAACAAAAATGGCCTGTTTTCTCATCCAGCCCCCATGTCTCCTGAGAATGAACACCCAGACAACCTCTCCACAGAGCACCCAATGCTCCTATCATTGGGTGCATGCTACTTTTTCCTGGGTAAAGGGCATCCAAATGTGGATTCTGTTATGCTCTAGAATATTCTGGAGTGGTTCTAGAATATTCTGACTCTAAAACATGCTTGATTTATGCTACAATGGAAAGACCCCAGTCTCACTCAGCCACGATTCTTGTGCCTCTTAGAGCAACTCACAGACTTTTATTTGTCCATCATCCCTTATTAACCTTGATTCTAAGGAAACCTAGGAAGCAATCGGGGGTTGTGGGGGGCGGGGGAAGTCTCTTAAATGTTGGTTCCATGCAATGAAGACTGCTTTTAACTGGTTCTTCTTGCCTCACACTGTGCCAGGCACTGGAACGCACTGATGCTAGATGAGACTTGCAGACTGCTTCTGGATGAAGTCTCCCTCCCAGGCTCAGCCCTGGGAGGCAAAGTGGAATTCAGGAGGACTCTAATTGTCAGCTTCTTCTTCAAGTTCTACCTGAAGGTTCTACAGGAGCTAAAGGCTGACGAGAAGCTGTCCCCTGAGTCCACCGTAAGTGCGTTGGAGGACAGTGATAGCTGCTCTCACACATCATCATGGTCTCACGGTTCTGAGGCCGGAAGGCCTTGACCAAGGTGCCACCAGGAAGCAGGGTGAGGTGACTCAGCCTTGTGACCCCAACATTCAAGAGGCTGAGGTAGGGAGATCAAAGTGAGTTCAGGTCCTGTCTGAGCTACAGAGTGAGACCTGTCTCCAAATAAAAAAATTTTTAAATAAATTGAAAACCAGAGGTGTTATCAGAGCTGATGCCATTCCTTCCTTCCAAGAACTGTGAAACCTGGATTCTGGTGCCTTGCTGGTGACATTTAGGGTTCTTTACCTGTAGGTATCACCCCGCTAATGCCTTTACAGGATGCTACCCCTGTGTGAATGTCTGTGTCCAAATTTCTCCTCCTTAGGAGGACATCAGCCATAATGTCAGCCAATGCTAGTTCATTAGTGCTGGAGTAAACTCCAGTCTTGCTTGGGTAGGTCACACTCTGCATTTCTAGAGGTTAGGACTTCAACATAGTGATTCAGGAGGATGGAATTGGAACTGAAACACCGGCTTCTGTCAGTTCCTTGCTGCAGGAGTTCCTAGCTTTACCACTGCTTCTGCCAATTGTCCTGTGGAGAGCCTGTTACCATTATCTGTCCTCTGTTCTCGGGGAGCCTTTGTCAGTTCTAGACAGTGCTAGTCCTGGGATTCATCCCTGAAGGCCTGTCAAGCCACCTCGGCTCTCAGGTGCTCATTGTACCCCAGCACAGAAATGTTACTAGGTCTCTGTCTCTACTCTGTGATATTTTTTTCTTTTAAAATAAACTTTATTGAAACATAATTTGCCATGAGACAAGAGACAAATAATAAATATGTAACTAAACCCACCTGTTTAAACTTACAATAAATATATAATTAAATCCCCTGTTGAAACTTGGTGCACAGATGCACAACTATGGAGCCACTGACTGAAACTAAATACCACACACCTTCATCACCCCAGAGAATCCCCACACCCGATTCCTTCATCCCCACCCCTGTCCAGACAAACACTGACCTCCTGTGTGCCACTAAAGCTTCATTTTGCCTTCTCTAGAATCTTGTAATCAATATGAAATGTGAAGTCGAATCTTTATGTTTCAAAAGACACTGACATGTCTATGACATGTCTACTAACATCTACACAGCTCTCTGGGCTTTCTGATTGCAAATGTCTGGAATACGTTAATCGAGATATTCATGATCCCACTGTTCTTCCTGCCTTGTCCCCGCTCTCTCTCCACCCTCCCCTGATCACGATCGGATAGATGGCCATGCTCACCCTTCCCTGTCCTCTATTCCTCAGCAGTGCCCACCCTGTGTCCCTAACCTCTGACTTCATTTCTCAGTCAGGATACCAGAGCAGCTAAGATAGCGGGCAAAAAAACCTTCAGGATTGTTTTCCTTGTGTGAACCTTGAGCTCTAGCTTCCTCTGGGATGGCTTGTCCAGCCTAGAGTATTCTTCCTAGCACCCCCCACCACATCCAAGTTCACTAACAGATCTTTCTCTTTAGGGACATGAGGGTCAGATTCAAACCAGTCATCCAGGCCCTGTCTTGGATGGGAGTGTGGGAGGGCACCAGGGTCATAAAAAGTGAAACCCTGGCAGGGTAACTAGGCCACCCTCAGCACAATAGGAGCCATTTTACATAATCCAAACCCAACTGGAACCAGACTAACCAGTCTCTCTCATTGTGCGAGTGATCCCAGGACAGCCAGCGTTACCCAGAGGCCGCAGACCGGTTCCTAAGCTCTCTGGAGCTGGAAGATTTCCAGGTCACTCTACCCCGAGGAGTCCAAACATACCAGGTCAGTGAGTTTGATTTCACTGAAACCTACACTGAGAGATAAGAGAGAACTGTGTGGACCAGGCAGGCTATTCACTCGGGTGACTTTTAGTTCTAACTGTTCCTAATCCAAATCAGTAGCTTCAGGCTCCCAGGACCTGGTGCTGGAGGACACAAGGCTGCAGCGCCAGACTGACCTGTAGACAGACAGTCATAATTACTCTAAAGTGATAGTCTTTGGGTATTTGTTAAATACCTACCCAGGAGAGTAGCTGAGCCCAGAGGTTCAGTCTCTAGCCCAAACTGCACTTGTTTCATCTCCAGTCAGCAAACAAGAGGCCTGCAAGTGACTAAGCTCAACCGCTCACCCTTCTGGAAGAACAATTTAGAAAATAGCTGTTCTTGCTGGTGCATGCCCTACCCAACACACACACACACACACACACACACACACACACAGAGAGAGAGAGAGAGAGAGAGAGAGAGAGAGAGAGAGAGAGAGAGAGAGAGAATATATGAAAAAATGAGGACATGGCTCTCCTAGGTGTGGTTGAGGAGGTGGGTTTATTGTAGAAATGAGGGAAAGAACAGCCAGAGGCATCTGAAAGGGTCAAGACTGAACCGGGCCATGAGAAGGGGTAGGGAAATCAAGAGAGGAGAGAGGAGGGGAGAGTTAAGGGGGGTGAAGGGGGGCTAAGAGAGAAGCCAAGAACAAGAGAACAAAAGCTAAGGTGGCTGAGGTTACACAGGAATCAGAGAAGCTAGGGGAATAGAAGTAAAGCTGGGGTGGGGGAGCTGAGAGTAAAGTGGGGGCATGCCAGACAGCCTGACTCTGTAACAGGCACTTGTGAGTAGGGACCAGGGAGTCTGGTGGCCAGAGTCTGCTTTGATCTGTTAAATGGGCACCTCAGTTAGCCATTTGTCCATAGTTAGACACCTAACCATACACACACATGGGCACGCACACACTCATATGCATATACACTTACACACACACTCACAGGCATACATACATTCACATGCACATGTGTGCATGCACACACTCATACACTCACATCTATATGCATACTCACACACATACACATTCACATGCACACACACACACACATGCACACACACACACACACATTTATCAGTGCAAGCTTCTCAGAGAAAAGCTCCAGAATAAACTCTTTCAATATCCAGCTAGATCTGGAAAATCCCATGCCCATTCTACCCCCTGTCGAGTCTTCTCTCTCAGACTTGGGTCTCTCTCTAAGGTCATGCTATATCACTTAGGCCTCATCAGAACAATGAACATCAGCAGGTTGGTCATCGGAATCATGAGGACAGTGCCCCACTCTAATTACATCAGGAAATGGTCATGCTCATCCTCTGACTCACTCCAATGTTTGTGACCCAAGGGGACTGTCCTGTGCCTCCTCCCCAAGTCAGCAGGCCCCTGAGATGAAAGGTTTCTGGGCTAACTCTCTCTTCCTCTGTAGAGAGTGGATTCTCATCAACCTCTCCAAGATCCAGTCGGACGCCCTGTCATGCACCTGTCAGGTCTTAAACATGCCACAGGGGAAGCTGTATTTTGTGATGACATCCCCAGGGTGGATAAAGAACTTTTCATGGCTTTAGTGACCAGTACCAGAGCTCATGCAAAAATCATGTAAGTAAAACAAAGCTTCCAAAAATCCTTTTAAAGGTATGGTTAATCCTGAGAGTTACCAGAGAAAAACAAATACCACCATTTGGGGCCAAATTCAAGCAAGCTTTACTAAATATTAAATACCGAACAAGAGATGGACTTTGGTCAGGACCATTCACAGGAGTTTCCCACCTGAAAATGGCCCTGAGATGTAGCAGCACCCATGAGGCGTTGTTATTTTCTAAGAACTACAACTCCCAGCATTCCAAGAAGTTACCTGGTCCTTGAGCAGGTGGGGTTTACAGGTTAATTTTAGGGATTACAGTATACCTGGGGATGCCTCATAGGAATGTGCCCTTTTCTGCAATGTCCTGATCCAAAGAGCCCCAAGAAGAAAAAAAAATAGAATAGACTGTCCTGAAAACAAACAAACAAAATCATAGGGGCTGGGGATGTAGGTCAGTTAGTAGAATGCTGAAACACTCTCCTAGGCACAAAGCCTGATGTTCAATCCCAGGCACCATATAAACCCAGCACAGCTGTAAACTGCAGTGATTCCAGCACTCGGGAGGTAGAAGCAACAGGATCAGAAGTGCAAGGTCATCCTCACAGAGCTAATTCCAGGCCCATGTGGGCTACATGAGACCTCGTCTTAAAAGAGCCTCTTGTTTGCTTTCTGAGGTCATAAAGCCTCATGTCCCCGCAGCCTGATGCATGACTCAAAGCCACCCTGATAGCACTGAGTCACCAGCCTCATTACTGAATAGGAAATAATTACTGTCGTACATTTCCATAGAGGACTGGTCTCCCTGCCCCTCCCCAGCAGCTGGAGTGTTTGTTGCATCCCGGCCACGAAGCAGGACTCCCAGACACTACTCCATGGCAGATCCACTCTCACTGATAAGGACAGATTCACTGTTATATGTTTTAATTTTCAACTATGTCCTTCCCTTGGGTTTGAGGCCCTCAGTGTTTGCACATCTCCTTAAATGTCTCCCTGTGTTCAGATCCATCGACTCATCTGAGGTCTTTGACCTGCCTGGTGTGGTCGATGTGATAACAGCTGAAGACATTCCAGGCAACAATGGTGAAGAGGATGACAAATTACTGGCTGTAGATAAGGTATGGATGGGCCATGCTTTCCCAGACACCTGAGCAGATTACCCAAGGATCCTGTCAGTTACCTGACCTAGCTAGCCTCCTAGAGTTTTCTACCACTGAGGTGCTGACTGCCAAGGCCCTGGCTCCTCTTTCTCCAAATGCCACCATTCTACCTTTCTTTTCTGAAGTTAGGAAATAACATAATAATAACAAAAAAAAAACTAATCACAGATCTGACTCAGCCACTGTGCACCTCTGAGATCATTTGCCCTTATCTGAAAAGCAAATATAAGGAAATGGTCTATATCAGGATAGAATGCTCTAGAACAGTGGTTCTCAACCTTCCCAATGCTGTAACCTTTTAATACAGTTCCTCATGTTTTGGTGACTCCCATCTATAAAATTATTTCATTGCTATTTCATAACTGTAGTTTTGCTACCGTTATTAATAGTAATGTGAATAGCTGCTATACAGGACATCTGATATGCATTCCCCGTGAAAGTTGGACCTCCAGAGGGGTTGAGACCCACAGGTTGAGAACCAACACCCTAGAAAGATCTAGAAAGGAGGTGGGGGGACCACAGCCCCACCCTCTAGTTTTCATGGAGCTCTCTCCCTTCCTAAACCTGTTCTTTCACCAGGCCTTTCTTCCTTCACGCGCTCTATTTTTAATAAGTTGTCTTGGCTGTCTGGCGCTGGGCTTTTAATGCAACTTCAGCAATCATTTATGGACCACCCTGACTTGGAGCCAGAGCAGCTGGCTTCTGCTCCAGCGTTTCCACCTACTGTGTGCCCTCGGAGTTAACCATCTCTAAAGGGGGAATGACCATACACACACTTCAGTGTATCATAGGAGTTAGGCAAGTGATCACACGTGAGGTGCCTAGGACAATGATCAGCACATGAAGTGCTGGCTGTCGTCACTACTGTCACACTTCAACCAACCGCACACTCTTTCTCCTCCTGCTGTGGAAGACATCAGTGAGTTTTTTGTTTGTTTGGTTGGTTGGTGTTTTTGTTTGTTTCTTGTTGTTGTTGTTGTTGTTGTCAAATCCATCAGAAGAAGCTGGCTGTCATGTAGCAGGCTATTGGGGCTGCCATAATAAAATTGCCTGAACATGGGGCTGGAGATGTGGCTCAGTGGTTAAGAGTGTTGTCTGCAGGAGTTGGATGCCCACAGGAGTTGGATGCTCAGTAGGTGGAGGCTCCTTACCTTAACACTGGCTGCTGACCTGAGCTCAATCCCTGGAGCCATGTACAAGCCAAAGAAGAGAACCAACTCCACAAAGTCCCCTTCACACCCACTTCTCCCTACCCCATGCACCAAACATATTATAAATAATAAAAAAAATGAAAACAGAAAAAAAAAGAGTGTTGTCTGCTCTTCCTAAGGACATGGGTTCAATTCCTAGCACCCACATGGCAACTCACAACTGTCTATAACTCCAGTTCCCCAGTATCTAACACACTGTTCTGGCCTCTGTGGGTACTGCATGCATGTGGTACACAGACTTACATGCTGGCAAAATACCTGTGCACATAATAATAAAAAAGTTTCAAAAATGCATAGTGAGAGGCTGAAACAGATGAATTTTCAAAGCTTTAGAGCTGAGCCAAAGCCACAGTGTCAGCAGCTCTGGCTTCTGCAGTTTCTTCTTTGCTTGCTGCCTGTCGTCATGTCGCCTTTTCTCTGTTCACTCTTCCCTCTCGTCTTAGCTCACCAGTCATATTGTAAAAAGGCCCCACTCCATGTTAATAACCTCTGTAAAGGTCCTGTCACCAAATGCTATCCCATAGGATAGCACACAGTCAGTTGTTGATTGAGTAGTTTGTCAGTTCACAGCAGGGGCTACCATGTACACTGTAAGCTCTTAAATGACAGGACAAAGAATTAATGTGAACACATCACAACAGGGAACTCAGCTGGTTCATGTTACAGTCAACACCTGGGACTTACCCTCACTGAATACAGTGGCCAGTGGGTGAAACTTTTAATCTGCACTTTTTGTGTGTGGTGATGGAGGTCTAACCAGGGGTCTCACACATGCTGGGCAAGTTCTGGACCACTGGGTACAACCTAAGACCTTTTTCATTATTTTTAAAATTACTTAAATTGGTTCATTTATCATTATTATGGTGTGGAGTGTGGGAGGTGTGGAAGTCACATGTGGAGGTCAGAGGACAACATAATCTCCACCTACCTTTATGTGGGTTCCAGGAATTGAACTCAGGTCCCCAGGCTTGCACAGCAAGCCCTGTTACACACTGAGCCATCTCCCTCTACCTGCTTTATGGCGCTCTACATCTACGTATGTACTTTACAGGTGCTGTATGTTTATGTATGTACTTTACAGGTGCCGTATGTTTATGCATGTACTTTACAGGTTCTCTGTGTGGGCCAGGTCATCTGTGCTGTGGTGGCAGAGACTGATGTTCAGGCAAAACGGGCAACTGAGAAGATAAAAATCACCTATGAGGATCTGAAACCTGTGATTTTCACCATCGAGGTAAGCAGAGCTTATCAGCCCCCCTCTAAGATTGTAAAGCCAGGCTTTCGAGGAGGCTCAGTGGTTAGGGGCACTGGCGGCTCTTACAGAAGACCCAGGTTCTATTCCCAGCACCCACATGACAGCTCACAACCATTTGTAACTCCAGTTCTAGAGGATCCGATACCCTCCTTTGGCCCCTGCGGACACCAGGTATGTACCTGGTACATAGACATACATGTGGGCTAACACTCATACACATAAAATACAAATAAATAAATCTTTTTAAAAAGATTGTGAAGTTGAGAGCATTTTCATAAATATCTTCAATATTAGAAGACTTAACTCAGAACCTTTTCCCCTACTTGGCATCTGCTTGCCCTGGGGGAAAAATCATTTTGCTTTGGAAGATATTACTTGCACGAGATGAAATTATTTTTGGCTCCAAGAAACAGAAATAAGTCAGAATAAAGTTTCTCTCTTACATTCAAAGGCCTAGAACCAGCCAGGCCTAGTGGCAGAGGCCTATGATTCTGGCTGTGTAGCCTGCCGAGGCTCACAAGTTATACTGAGGCAGGTTGGTGACACATTGACTCAAGACAAGAAGAAGAAAGATGGGGCTGTAGCTCAGTGAACTCTGTGGCAGAGTGTTTGCCTGCTGACAAAAGAAAAAGACTAGAAGCGATCGGCCCAGGGTGTGGTAATCTGTTTACATCTGTGTATATGGTTTACATGGGATATTTTGTGCTGCTATAACAGAATCCCTGAGGTTTGGTAATGTATACGAAACAGAATGTATTTTTCATGGTTCTATTGTCTGGGAAGTCCAAAACTGAAGGGCTGACTCTTATGCTACATGATTCCAGAAGGTGGAAGGGGAAGGCACCGGGGAACCGTGGGGAGTTTGAAATGTGCCTGAAGGATCCCAGTCTTTCGGTGTACAGAGTTGTGAAGGCCTGGTTCTTAATCTTTCTACACCAAATTTCCATGGGTCAAGTTTGCAAGGAACGCAGGTTTTCTTGGCTGACCCTCCCTCTGACTTGCACTAGAATTCTAACATGGGTTTGGTTTTGTTGTTTTTACTTCCACTTGAACTCTACTTTCCTGAACGGGGAAATGACACCCAGAGGACACACCCATGACCTCTCTGGGACTCACAATAGGTAGAGGTTTAAATTTTCTTCAAAATAAGAATGTCTGAAGTGAGCAAATAATTCTTTTAGGAACATAGGCAGGAAACAAAAGTCATATATGCCAAGAGTAATGTAGATATGTGCGAATTAATCTATTTACGTGAATATTGATATAAATATATTGTGTATTGTGAATGCTATATATGATAAAACTATATAAAATATATTTATAAGAGAGACAGTATAGCACACAGTTACTAGATCCAACCTGACAAATTTGAATTATAACTGTGCCTCTTTCTACCTGTGTGATCCTAGACAAGGAATTTACATCCTTGTACCAATGGTTACTAGCCTGTAAAAGGGGAGTAATGATATGCACCTCAAGTCCTCATAAATGAGTTAATGAAGATAAAACAGAGCCGTGTGTAACTCACAGTGCTCACAAGATATAGCTCATCTCATCAGAAGGCTGCAAGTCTTTGACACACATTGCGGCAATCAACGTATTTCCAAGTTTGCCACCATGACTTATTTGAGGTCAAAGTGTGCGCTGGATAGTTTTATGTCAACTTGGCACAAGTTAAAGTCATCTGAGAAGAGAGAAGCTCAATTTAAAAATGCCTCTTCATAAGATCAGGCTGCAGGCAAGCCTGTAGGGCATTTTCTTAATTAGTGGTTGATGCGGGAAGACCCAGCCCATTGTGGGATGGTGGTCCTGGGTTCTGTAAGAAAGCAAGCTGAGCAAGTCATGAGGAGCAAGCCAGTAAGCAGCATCCCTCCATGGCTCTGCATCAGCTCCTGCCTCCAGGTTCCCACATGCCTGAGTTCC